>NW_023657861.1:0-15000 GCF_015228065.2 Penaeus monodon
TATATATATGTACTATATATATCCCTATCTATATACCACTAATATATGTACTATATATATATATCTATTATACTACTCTCTTATATATCTCTATATCTATATCTATTCTATTTCGCATATCTCTCTACTATCAGTCTATTATGTATATATTCGGTATATATGTATGGATATATATTTATTATATATGTATAGATATTATGAATATATGTATATATCTATATATATAATATATATCTATATATATAGTATATATGTGGTGTGTGTGTGTGTTGTGTATAGTATCTATCTGTTTATATCTTCAGGTATATAGATGGTACATATATGCATTTATATATATGTGAATATATATGTTCTAGTATGTATATAATGTATATATAGGTATAAATATTATATATCTATGTACAACTATTTAAATATATATATATTTATATATCTCTATAATATATATATATATATATATATATATATATATATCTATATATATATCTTTAATAATACATATATAATGTATGCATCTCTATGTATGATATTGTACATACATCAATATATATATATATGTGTATATATATGTATACAGGATACATGCATATATATGTATATATATATATATATATATATATATATATATAATATATATATTATATATATTATATTTATAATATATATATATATATATATATATATATATAATATCATATATAATATATACATACACTGAAGATATGTATATGTATATGTATACTTATACATATACATATACATATAAGCATATATATACATAATAATAATAACAGTATAATAATAATGTTAATAGTCGTTATAAATATCGTTATTAAATATTACTATTGTTTATTATTTCAAAATTATTATCATTTTACTAGCTAGTATACAGTGCAAACAATAATTTTAAACAGTAATAATATACTGTAATTACGATATTATTAAAATCAATGATATAATATTATTATAATATCGTTCTTATTTTGTTATTATTATTTGTTATTTCTATCATTATTGTTGTTGTTATTAGTAAGTTCAAAATTATATATTAAAACTGCAATAATTGCATAATAATGATAATAATTTGCAATAATGATGATAATAATTGCAATAATGATGATAATGATGATGATAATGTGATAATGATATAATGACGATATACACATGATTGTCTCCATTTATATAAAAAAGGTAAAGAAAATATTCCCAAAAGTCGAAAAAGCGGCAAAATCTAGCGAAATATAGCCATTTGAAGTATACTCCAAAATTACGTTTTTTCGATTTCTCTGAGATTTTGGCGAATTATTTGGTAATAATGATAATATTACCAAATCGTATTATCATGAACAATAAAAATGAGGATAAAGTAGAATAAATGAGAATGTGGATACATTTATGAATTACTTACTATTTCATATTATCATTATTATTATTATTAGTATTATTATTATTATTATTATTATTATTAAAATAAATATTATTATTATTATAATTATAATTACTATAATATAATAATACTAATCATATATATACTAATAATACTAATTATTATTATATTATTATATATTATATTATTATTATTATCATTATTATTATTATTTTATTATTATTCTTATTATTATTACTTTTTTATTAGTATTATTGCCAAACATATATTATCACTGTAATCATAAACATAATAATAATAATATAATAGTATATAAAATGTTAATGTCCGTTATAATATCGTTATTAATATTACTTATTTTTTTTTGTTATTATTATCATTTATTATCCATTTTTTTCTAGTAGTATAATTGCAAAAATAATTATTATAACATAATAATTACTGTATTTACGATATTAATTTAAAATAATTATAATAAATAATATTATAATATCGTTATTATTGGTTATTTTATTGTTATTTCTATTATTATTTTTGTTGATATTAGTATAGTTTTGCAAATTTATATATTATAACAACTGCAATAATTGCGATAATAATGATAAATTGCAATAATTGATGATCATAATTTGCAAATACTGTAGATAATGATAATAGATGATGAAATGCAATAATATGATGATAATGATATATTGATGATAATCATTATAATAATGATGATAATAACAGATTGTCTCAATTTATAATAAAAAAAGGTAAAAGAAATACTTCCCAGAAGTCGAAAGCGGCAAAACTGCGAAATATGCCTTTTTGAGAGTAATACTCCAAAATGACTTTTTTTCGATTTCTCTGATATTTTGGCAATTATTCGGTTAATGGATAATAATTACAAAATCGTATTAATCATTACAATAATGAGGATAAAATGAGAATAAAGAGATTTTGATACCATTTGATGATTATTAATGATTATCAATATTTATCATTTATATTTGTTATTATTACTATTGATTATTATTATTATTATTATTATTATATTATTATTTTATTATTTTTATTATTATTATTATTTACTATTATTTTATTATTAGCATTATTCTTATTATTTATTATTATTATTATTATTATTATACTTTTTTAGTAGTATTATTTGCCAAAACATATATTATAACTGTAATAATAACAATAATAATAATAATACTAAGCTATATAATAATGTTAATAGTCGTTATAAATAGCGTTATTACTATTATTATTGTTATTATTATCATTATTATCATTTTTACTAGTAGTATAATTTGAAAAAAAAAAAAAATAAATATTATTATCCCAGTATCATAACTGTAATTAGATATTAATAAAATATGCTATAAATCATTGTTTATATCCGATTTTGTTATTAGTATTGTATTTCTTTATTATTGTTGTTGTTTATTTTGTATAGTTGGCAAATAATATATTATAACTGCCCTAATGCAATAATATGATGATAATATGCAATAATGATGATAATAATTGCAATATGATGATATATATTGATGGTAACTGAAACAGATGCATGATGATGATGATAATGATAATATTGCTGATAATCATGATATAATGATGATCATAACAGAATTGTCTCCTTTATAATAAAAAAGGTAACAAGAAAATAATTCCCAAAGAGTCGAAAAAACGGCAATAGGTAGCGAAATATAGCGTTTTGAGAGTAGACTCCAAATACGTTTTTTTTCGATTCTCTGATGGATTTTGGCAATTTATTAGGGTAATCAAGATAATAATTACACAACATATTAATCATGACAATAATGAGGATAAAAGTGAGAATAGAGATTTTTGATAACATTTGCATGATATTTAATATTATCATATTATCATTATTATTATTATTATTACTATTATTATTATTATTATTATTATTATTATTATTATTATTATTTTATCATTATTATTTTTATTAATCAAATCATTATTATTATTATTCTATATTATTATTATTATTACTTTTTTAGTATCATTGTAGTTGTTATTAATATAGATTTAACATTATATATTAAAACTGTCAATAAGTGCATAATAATGTAATAATTGCAATAATGATTCTAATAATTGAAATGATGATAATGATGATGATGATGATGATAATGATGATAATGATGATGATAACGAAATAATGATGATAATCATGATAATAATGATGATAATAACAGGATTGTGTCCATATATATAAAAGGTAAAAGAAAAAAAAGCCCAAAAGTTCGAAAAAGCGGCAAATCTAGCGAAATATATCCTTTTTAGAGTAACCTCCAAATGACGTTTTTTCAATCATTTGATGATCTGGCAAATTATTAGGGTAATAATGATAATAATTTACCAGAAGTCTATTATCATGACCATAATTAATGATACAAGTGAGAATAACAGAGAATTTGGATAACATTTGATGATTATTAATTATTATTACTATTAATCATTAGTATCATCATTTTATCATTTTTCATTATTATCATTATTCTTTTAGTATTATTATTAACATATAAAAAAAAAAAAAAAAAAAAAAAAAATAAAAAAAAAATATTAATATATTATTAATATTATTATTATTATTCATTATTATTATTATTATTATCCTTATTATTATTACTTTAATTATTAGTATTATTGCCAAAAATATATCATACTGTAATAATAACAATATCCTATAATAAGTATAATTATATAATACTAATTGTTCTAATAATTGTTATTATATTATTAGTGTTATTATTATCATTATTATTATTTTTTCTTACCGTAGTATTATTGTAAAAGATAATTATTATAACAGCAATATTACAGTAATCACGCTATTAATTGAAATAAGGCTATAAATAATGATTATAGAAACGTTACTTATTGTTTATTATTGTTTGTTGTTCTTAGTATAGATGTAAAATTATATATCATAACTGCAATGATTGCAATAATAATGATAATAATTTACAATATGATTTTTAATAATTGCAATCAATGTGATAATGATGATGATAATGATGATAATGATGAATAATGGATGATGATGGACTATAATAATAACATGATACTCATGATAATAATGATTATAAGAACCGGACTTGCGTCCATATATCATTAGAAAAAAAGGTAAAAGAAAAAAAATCCCAAAATTCGAAAAGCGGCAATCTAGCAAAATATAACCTTTTGAGAGTAGACTCCTAAATGACATTTTTTCCATTCATTTTATATCTGGCATTATTAGGGGAATAATGATAATAATTACCAGAATTCTTATTAATAATGAAAATAATGATGATAAAATTGAGAATAAAGAGAATTTGGATACATTTGAGATTATTAAATTATTACTATTATCATTCTTATCATCCATTATTATCATATTATTATTATTATTATTATTATTATTCTTATTATTATTATTATATCTTTTATTATTACTTTAATTATTGATATTATTGCCGGAAAAAATATACTTATTAACTGTAAATAACAATATAATAATAATAAGTATAATTATAAATACTCATTTTATACTATTGTTATTATACTTATTATTTTTTATTAATTCTCATTATTCTTAATTTTACTGGTAGTATAATTGTAAAAAATAATTGTTATAACAGTAATAATTACAGTAATAATGATATTAAGTTGAAATAATGATATACATAATGATTATAGAAACGTTATTATTGTTATTCTTATTGGTTTATTACATATTATTATTGTAGTTGTTATTAGTATATATGTAAAATTATATATTCTAACTGCAATACTTGCAATAATAATGATAATAATTGCAATATGATGATAATAATTGCAATAATGATGATAATGTTGCAATAATGATGATATGATTATTATAATGATGATAATGAGATAATGTGATGATAATGATAATAATTCTGATAATCATGATCTCAATAATGATGATAATAACAAGAACTGTGTCCATAATATAAAAAAAGGTAAAAGAAAAAAATCCCAAAAGTCCGAAAAAAGCGGTTCATATATCTAATAAGTATATCTCTATATATACTATATAGATATATATAATATATATATATATACATATGTATCTTTTTTTATATATGCATATATATTATATAAAACATATATATTAATATTTATATAATTTATATAATATATAAAATACATATATATATACAATAATACATATATTACTTATATGTATAAAATATATAGAGTATATATATAATATAATAGTTATCTATCTACTCTATTTATCTATCTACTATATATATGTAAATATATGTGTATATATCAATGTATATATTATAATATATATATATATATATATATATATATGTATATATTTATAATATATATATATATATAGTCTATATATATATATAGATATCTAGTTATATTTATATATTACATTGATATATACACATAATCATATATATAGACGATAGAGAGAAAGAATAGATAGATAAATATTTATATTATCTATATATATATCATATATATATATATATATATATATATATATATCTATATATATTCTATAATATACATATCTATATATATAATATCTTAATATTGTAATATTATATATAGATGTATTTTATATATCATATATATATTATCTATCATATTATATATTATGTTTTATAATAATATATGCATATAAAAATGCATACATATGTTAGTATTATATATATAATATATATATTATATATATATATATAATAGGATATATAAGCTCATATATCTATAACATATGATATATAATATATACTATATATATATAATATATATATTATATATATATATATCTATCATATATGTATATCTACTATCTTATAAAAACTATATATCTATATATAATAATATATAATTCTATATATAATTATATATATATACACCATTAAATATGCTAACTATGGTCTGTGTTATTATGTCTAATATATATTATATATATTATATCGTATAGATATCTATCTAATCATAGAATATATATATCTAATTATACATATAGATATATTGATATATATATCTATATATATAGATATATATAATGATATATATATATATATATACATATATATATATGTAATATAGATATATATATATTTATATATATATATATATAATAATTTATATATATATATTTATATACATATAGTTTATATAATATATATATATATAATTATCTATATAATTATATATGCATACATATATATATATATATAAATGTATACATATCCGTATATCTCTCCTCTCTCTCTCTCTCTCTCTTCTCTCTCTCTCTATATATATCATATATAGAGATATATATATATATATATATATATATATATAATAATATAGTGATATATTTATATATCTATATGTCTATTGCTACACACATCTATCAAAATATACGTACTATTAATTAACTCTATATATATATACGATATATATCTATATTATATATCTATCGATATATATATGTATATATATCTATAATTGTATATATTTATATATTCTATATTATATATATATATATTATTAATATATCGTATATCTATACTATATATGATCTGAAGGGTTATATATATAAATAGTAAATAACTAATATAAGATATAAATCTATATTATATATATATATATTTTTATATTATATCTATAAGATAATATATATTATATATATTACTATTCTATATATACATTTTGTAGCTATAATATGTATGCATATATGTATAGATATGTCTATATCTATATCTTATAATATATATATATCTAGTATACTCTATCAATCCTCTAATACAGATATCTTCTCATATATCTTATATATATAGATACTATATATATCTCTCTCTATATATATCTATTTTTTTTTTTAAAAAAACAAAATAGATATATATATGGTCATTCCCATGGGCATTAAGTGATCTTGGATTTAACAATTGAAATCCTATTCCATTTGTACTATATATTTATCTCGAAATCTAATATATCTATAGATAAAAATATATTATATCTAGATAATATATATCTATCTACACACACCCACCCACAGATATATATATTTATATTTATATTATATATCTATATATCTATATATATAATATATATAATATATATATATATATATATTATATATATATATATACACACACACCAGATATATATTATATATATTATATATATATATATATATATATATGATAATATATATAATATAATTCTATATATATATAATATAATATATATCTATTATATGTATTATATTATATATATATATATATCATATATCTCTAAATCTCCCTCGCTTCTATTCATATCTATAGATGTAACTATATCTATAATATATATATATAATAATCTATATATGTGCTTGTGGTGTGTGTACTCCCTTCTATCTATCTATATCTATCTCGCCGTAATCTTCTCGCTCCTCTCATCTCCTATCTCTCTCTCCTTGCTGTGTGTGTGTGTCTCTGTCTCTCTCTCTCTATCTCTCTCTATCTCTGCTCTCATATCTCATCTCTCTATCTATCTCTCTTCTCTCTCTTAATCCCTTCTCTCTCTCTCTATATCTATCCTCTCTCTCTAATCTCGCTCTCTCTGGGTTATATTGTGGTGTGTGTGTGTGTGATGTGTGTGTGTGTGTCATACTTCTCTCTCTCTCTCATCTCCTCAGCTCTCCTCTCTCTCTCCTTCCTCTCTCTCTCTCTCTCTCCCTCTCTCTCTCTCCTCTCTGTCTCTCTCTCTCTCTACTTCTCTCTCTCTCTCCTCTCTATCTCCTCTGCTCTCTCTCTCTGTCTGTCGCGTCTCTCTCTCTGTCTTTCTCTGTCCCCTCTCTCATCTGTCTCTCTCTGTCTCTCTCTCTCTCTCTCTCGTTCTGTCTGTCTCTGTCTCTCCTTCACTCTCTCTCTCGCTCTCTCTCCTCTCTATCATCTCTCTCTACTCTCTCCTCTCTCATCCCTCCCCCCCCATCCTCCGCCCTCCTCCTCCTGCTGCCTCTATCCCTCTCTCTCTCTATAGTCTCTCTCTCTCTCCTCTCTCTCTCGATCTCTCTATCCTCTATCTCTATCTTCTCTCTCCTCTCTCTTCTCTCTCCAAATCTCTCTCCCTTCTCTGTTCTCTCTCTCTTCCCTCTCTCTATCTTCTCATCTCTCTCTCTCTCTCTCTCTTCTCTCTCTCTCTCTCTCTCTCTCTCTCTCTCTGTCTATCTCTGCCTCTCTGTCTATCTCTCTCTCTACTCCTCTGCTCTCTCTCTCTCTCTCTCTTCTTTCTCTCTCTCTTTCTCTTCTCTCCTCTCTTTCTCTCTCTGTCTCTCCATCCTCCCCTCCCTCGCCTTTACCCGGCGGTTCCCTGTCTGCGCCGCCGTGTTCCCCCAGCCTGCTCCCCTTGCCGTTTTCCCCGTTTGTGCTGCTCTTCGCGTGCGTAGTGGTCGGGTCCCCCCGTTCCTTTCCCCGGGCGTGCCGGTGTTCCCCTTTTTCGGTCCTTCACTTTTCTCTCTTCTTTTCTCTCCGGGCTGGGCCCCGCCCTGCCTTTGCGACTGGCTTCCCTCGTGCTGGCCGCCTCGCGGGTGCCGTTCCTTGCCCCCCGGGCCCCCCCGCGTCGGTCGTGACTTCCCCCCGACCCTCGCACTCCGATTGCCGTCGTGACCGTCTTGAGTCCGACGCTCTACCCTTCGACCACCGCGGCTTGACGATCATGGGCTTCCATGAATCTTATGTATATATTTACATATCTATATATATCTATATATTTAAAAAAAAAAAAAAATAAAAAAAAAAAAAACCATATCTTCTGTCTCAGCATATATAGGTCTCTATACTATACTCTACTAATATATATCGTCCATCGGTCTAACCTCTATCTATCTACATCTCCTTATGGGTGTATGACTTTTGTGACTGTATACACCCCCACACACACCCCCCCCCACACACACACAACCCACACACACTATATCTCTATCATTATCTGCTCTATATATATATATCTATATCTATATCGCATGTATCAATCCATACACCACCCCCCCCACACAATACCCCCCCCCCCCACACACCCACACCCACCACACACCCACACACCTCACCACCCCACACACACACACGACAGCCACACACACCACACAGACCCACACACACACCCAGACACACACACACCCACACACAACCCCCACCCCACCCCCCCACCACACCCCCCCACACACACCCACACCACACAACACGCACACCAATCTTACACACCCAGTTACCCACCCTCCACCCGACGCAACGCACACACGACACACCCCAAGACCCCAACCACACACCCACCCACCCCCACATAGTTCACCCACACACACCCAACACCTACCCCCCTCCCACACACACCCCCACGGTCCCCACCCCCCACGAACCCCCGCGCCCCCCCCCACCCACACCCACCACCTCCCCCCCCCAACCCACCACCCCCAGAGCCCCACACCCCCCACCCACCCCGACCACCCCCACATACCCACACACCCAACCACACCCCCTATAATATTTATCTCGCACTCTATCTACCCTTCTGTCCCGCTAGTATCTCTCTATCTCTCTCATCCTCTCTCTCTCTCTGTTTTTCCCTCCTCTCTTCTCTCATTCCTCTATCTATCTCCTCTCTCTCTCTGTCTCTCTACTGTCTCCGCCCCCCCACCCCCCCCGTCCCACCCCCACCCACCGGCCCCACACGCCCCCCCCCCCCCCCCCCCCCCCCCTACACCCCCCCCCGCCCCCCCCGCTCTATCGTCTATCTCTCCTCTTATCTCTCTCCTCTCATCTCTCCTCTCTCTACTCTGTGTGTGTGTGTGGTCTTTGTCTGTGTCTGTGTGTGTGTGTGTGTGTGTGTCTGTGTCTGTGTATGTTTCTTGTCTGTGTCTGTGTGTGTGTGTTGGTGTGTGTGTGTGTGTATCCCCTCTCTCTCTGCCCCTTATCTACTCTCCTTCTCCTCATCTCGCGTCTCTCTCTACCTCTGTTCCTTCTCGCTCTCTCTCTCTCTCTTGTCTACTCTCCTCCTGTCTCTTCTATAGATCTCTACTCTCTCGCATCTCTCTCTCTCCCTCCTCTATCCCTCCCCTCGCCCCACCATCCCCCATCCCCCCTCGGCGCCCCCCCCCACCCGCCGCCACCCCCCCCCCCCCCCCCCCGCCCCCCCCCCCCCCCACCCCCCCCCCCCTTCTCTCACTCTCTCTCTCTCTCTCTCTCTCTCTCCTCTATCGATCTCTCTCTCTCCTCTCTCTCTCCCTCTCTCCGCTCTCTCTCTCTCTCATCTATCGATCTTACTCTCTCTCTCTATCTCCTCCCTCTCCCTCTCTAGTTCTCGCTCTCTCTCTCTCTCTCTCTCTCTCCCTCTCTCCAAACTCTCCTCTCTCTCATCTCTCTCTCTCTCCTCTCTCTCTTTCTTCCTTTCCTCTAGTCTCCTGTTTCCCCTTTCTCCTCTTCTCTCTCCCTCCTCTCTCTCCTCTTCTCTCTCTTCTCTCTCTCTCCCCCTCCCCACCCCCCCCCCCCCCCCCTCACTCTCTCTCTCCCTTCTCTCTCTCTCTTCTATCTATCTCTCTCTCTCTATCTCTCCTCCGCGCTCTCGCTCTCTCTCTCGCTTCTCCTGGTCTTTCCCTCTCCCTGTTCCTTATCTTCTCTCTCTACTCTCTCTCCTCTTCATCTCTCTTCTCTCCCTCTCTATCTGTCTCTACCTCTCCACGCCTCTCTAATTCTCTCTATTCTCTATCTCTCTCTCTCCTCTCTCTCTTGTGTTTCTCTCTCTCTCTCTGCTCCTTTCTCTTATTCTCTCTGTCATCTACTGGGACGGGGGCGGGAGCGCCGCGGTGACCGCCTTGTTTAGGAGCGTCGGACTCAAGACTGTCAACGACGGCAATCTGAGTTCGCGGGTTCGAGTCCAAACCGCCGGCACGTTGTTGCCCTTGGGCAAAGAACTTCACCTTCGATTGCCTGCCTACCCCCTGAGTGGCCACGCCCGCTCACGTCCGTTGCCGGTAACTAGCGATGGTGACTCGAGTAAACACCGGGCGGAAGGCAATGGCAAACCACCACTCTAAATTGCTAAGATAAAAATCATGGAAGCCCATGATTTGTCAAGGCACATGGCCGACTGGTTAGAAGCATCGGACTTAAGACTGTCACGACGTCAATCGGAATTCGAGGTTTTGATTCCCGACCGCCGCGTTGTTCCTTGGGCAAGGACTTCACCTTGATTGCCTACCTAGCCACTGAGTGGCCAAGCCGCCCGAGTCAATGCTGGGCCCAAGCCCGGTAAATAGAGAGAATGATTACCTAAAAGGTCACACCGGCGATCTCTCCGTGAAAGGAACTGGGACCCTTACCACGTACTCACTCAAAGAGCTTCACAACATGAAAACTACACTTGAGTATCATGCGGTGACCACGGCGCTCAGACATGACCTACCGTTTAAAAGAAGAAGATTGTATATATATGTATATATAACAAATGTGTATATCTATATGTTATAGTCTCATAATAAATATCTATATCATATACTCTGCTATATATCTATATATCATCTATCATCTATAATGTATGCGTCACTATGTATCTTATCTCGTACATCTGTGTATCTATCTCTCTATCTCTTCTCTATTATCTATCTCTCTCCTCTCTCATATATCTCTATCGGTCTCTCTATACTGTGTAGTCTTGTCTCTCTGTATCCTTTGTCTATCTCTTTGGTGTCTTTTCTCTCATCGTATCCATCTCGGTGTGTCTATCTGTGTCGGTACTTCTTTTTCTATCTCTAGCTCTCTCCTTTCCTCTATCATCTCTCTCCTCTCTCTCTGACATATCTCTCCCTCTATCTCTCCCACTCCTCTATATCTCTAGTCTCTCTCTCTATCTCTAATAATCCACATCTCTATCCCTATACTGTTGTGTGTGTGTGTGTGTGTGGTGTTTGTGTGTGTGTTTGGTGTGTGCTGGTGTGTTTGTGTCTATCTTCCTCCTCTACTCTCTCATCTATCTCTCTATCTCTCTCTCATCTCTCTCACCTATGCTAACTTCATCTCTCTCTCTACTATCTCTCCTCTATCTCCGCTCTACCTACTCTCTCTATCTCTATCTCGCTCTTCTCTCTCTATCTCTTCTGTGTGTCCTCTCCTCTCTCTGTGTGTCTCTCTCTCATCTCTCTCTCTAGCTCTTACATCTTCTCTCTCTCTCTCTATCTCTCTCTCCCTCTCTTCTCTCTCTGTTTGTGTGTGTTGTGTGTGTGTGTCCTGTCGTGTGTGTTCCTCTCTCCCCCCCCCCCCCGCCCCCCCCACCCCCCACCCCCCCCCCTCTCTCGCTCTCCTCCTTTCGCTCTACTCTCTATATCTCTCTTCTCTCGGTCTCTCTACTCTCTATACTCTCATCTCTCTCTCTCTCTGCCTCTAGTCTCTCCTGCCTCTCTCATCCATCTCTCTGTCTGCTCTCCATGCCTTCTGCTCTGTCTCTCTCTTGCTCTCTCTATGTCTCTCCCTGCTCTATCTCATCTCTCTCTAGTCTCTATCGCGTCTCTTCTCTCTCTACTCTCTCTCTCTCTCTCTCTCCTCTCTGTCTCTCGTCTCTCTCATCTCCCTCTCCTCTCTCTCGCTCTCTCTCCTCTCTGCTCTCTCGCTCTCAGTATATGTATACTTGTATGTGTATATAGATATGCGGTATATATATATATCTTTATCTATATTCCTATATATGCAAATATATATATTCTATATATTTCATCCTTATATATCCATATATATATCTATCTCTCCTATACCTTCTCCTCTCTATCTATCTCATACTCATCCTCAGATCTTCCATTCTCTCTGCATTTTTTATATATTTATAATTATATATTATTATTAATTATATATATAGAAATATATTGCATATTGTGTGTGGGTGTGTGGTGTGTGTGGGGTGTGGTGTGTGGTGGTGTGTGTGTACATTTATACATATACATGGTTTATTATAATATTATATATATATATATATTATATATATATATATAATAGATAAAATTTATATATGTAAACACACACACACGTATAATATACGAGTAGTGTGTGTGTGTGTGTGTGTGTTTTGTGTGTGTGTGTGTGTGTGTGTGTGTGTGTGTGTGTGTGTGTGTGTGTGTGTGTGCGCGCGCGCGCATGTATGTAAATATATATATATAAATATATATATACATACGTACATATATAATATATATATATATATATATATATATATATATATATATATTGCTTCCAATAAGGAAAGTTAAATGCACAATAACAGAAAACGTGAGCTGCAATGACAGAAAACGGGACCCACAATAACAGAAAACAGGATTATCTTACATTTGGCAACATACGTTCACCATTATAAATATTTTTTACCGATGAAATATTGATACAATTGCACTTTTTTTTTCTTCCACATTAACTTTTTTATGCTAATCTTTATAGAAAAAACTGTGTTATCCGCAGTCACAGTAAATACAAAATTAGTATACTCGAGGACTTGGCGCACCGGCTGTGGCGTTACCATGGGCCAGGAAGCTACTCCTGGAGCCATGGTGAAAAAGAAGATGACGTTAGCCCCAGTAGCGGCGATGAGGACGTGGCAGACGCTGACCG
This sequence comes from Penaeus monodon, assembly GCF_015228065.2. Taxonomy (NCBI): domain Eukaryota; kingdom Metazoa; phylum Arthropoda; class Malacostraca; order Decapoda; family Penaeidae; genus Penaeus; species Penaeus monodon. Next base: position 14,002 of record NW_023657861.1, read on the forward strand.
AGATGAGGACAAGCATTTGGACGGTGAGGGCGATGCAGCAGACGTCAATGGTGACCATGAGCCGGTCTTGGGCAGGAGATACCCCTCTGGGTGCCACTGCCAATCTACCGCCGCCACACCTCCTCCAGAAACGACCCCAGCGAGAGCGAAGAAAGCCGCGCTGGATGAAAGATTTTTGTGTTTCTGAGGACTAATTTTATTAAATTTTCTGTAGTTTGTTTCAGGTTTAGGTATGTCAGAGCAGACGGGTCGTCTGCTTGATAGGGGGGGATAGTGCTACGCCAGTGGGTCTTTGTCTCTGTGCAAAACATGTGTTAACATGAAAAGGATGACCTGGGCATGTGTTAACATGAAGGACCTTGGGGAAACAGGACGCAACTGGCTGTGAGCGGAGGAACAGCCGAGGAGACGCGGTTGGGTGCTGCTCCCGTGAAGACCTCGTGTGTGCCTTGTGACCTGAGATAAACCTGGTGTTGCCCTGTTATAAGCTGTTTGTGCTGTGTGACATGCTGGTTTCCCCCCTGTATTGTGCCTATAGAAAAGTGTACGGGTAAATATCTTATGTAATAAAGGAAAGACTGTCATTTTGTGTTTACTTTTGTGCCCTGCCTCGCCACTTGGCGTTTTCCCTCTCCTGGTGTTCTGGGACACTGTGGTGTTCGGTGCCTCTTGGAGCTGTTCAGTGTTCACGACCCTGTATATAACACGCCGTCTGCCTAGCCTGCCTTGTGGTTGGTGGCAGAACAGACAGGCGGGCTGGCGTAACAAAAATTATATATTTTATATATATGTTATATATACTATAAAAATTTTATATATATAATTATATATGTATAATCATAAAATAATATATGATATATAGAGATAATATTGTATATATATAATATAATGATATGTATAATATATATATATATTATAATATTATATCTATATATATATAATTATATATATATGCATAGATAGTATACATTATATACATATATATATATATATATATTA
>NW_023657862.1:0-17500 GCF_015228065.2 Penaeus monodon
ATTTAAATCCCCCTTTTTTTTTTTTTCTCCCCCCCCTGCCAAACCCCCCCAATGTCTAGGGGGCCCTTCCTTGGAGGGGCGGAAGTGGCTGACCTCCCCATCCACCTTATTTACGACGGAAGTCGTGTCCTCCGGAAAGGCCAGTCAAAAGTACCTCCCGGGGGGCGATGGGTTCCGTTTTTGGGGTCGTCCAGTTTGTTTTCCCGGTCAGGTTGGGTTCATTGGGCATGGTTTCATTTCTTCCTTCGGGTTTGAACGATTTGGAATCCCTCGTTATCAGCATTAGAGTCGGCAGTCGAACAAACGTTATATCCCATTTTCGGTGGAATCCCCCCCATAGAGTGGAGGGTTGGGGGGGTGGTAGTTGGCATGGCCTGGGGGGGCATAGCACGTCCCCACCTCATCCAGGGTAGGCAGTGAGGGGTGGTTGCCCGTCCGCTTCTGGGTGTTTAATTCCCTGTGGTCAGGGGGGGGAGGGGTGCAGGCCAGGTCAAGTGCTGTCACAATAATTCCCCAGGTCTCGCCAAGGGGTCTTTGGTACAGCACCCCCTCAGTATCGTAATTTTACAAAGCACTGTTTTTCTAGTCCCTGACCAAATATCCGACCAATTTGGTGTATGCACACACACACAACACACCAGCACACTCTGGGTATAAGGACCCCGAACGAGGGGTTTTGGTTCCCGAGATTTTTTTCGAAATTTGACAATTTTCCCTAAATCTATTCATGCCCTCCCCTGCTAGGACTTTTTCAAATCACATCAAGATTGCGCCCGAAAAAATGCAACTGAAAAATCAAGATTCTTTGTCATCTCACGAAAAAAAAATCGATGATATAAATATTTGGGGAAGACCTGGTTGTCTTTTTCATAAATTAAACCCAAAAAATTATTACTTTTTGCTTTTACCCCATTTTTGAGCGAGATATAAATTTTTTTTTTTTTTTTCATACAAACCCCCGTCAGCTATTAGGAAATGTCACCCAGAGGAATAGGGTCTAACACAAGTTTCTATTTAACAAACACTATTATTCAGTGTTTTTCTGATATAATGAGCGATGGGCTGATTTGCACACCCCCAGAGGTCAGGAAAAGGGCAGAAAGGTGGAAAAACGTGTGTTAGCTGGTGTAAACCCTTCCCTTTCCCCCGTGGTCCCCTACCACAGCAGAAAACCTCCAAGTGACAGTTGCAACTTCTCGGCCGGGCGGTGCGCGAACCGTCAATAAGGTAAGGTAAATTTAAAAGGGAAAAACCCCGTTACGGGGGGGAAAGAAGATGGGAGAGGGGAAAGGAAAAGGGGGGGAGTGAAAAGATGATTTAGTAAAGGAAAAGACTCAGGGTTAACCCAAATGGGGAGAAAAAAGTTGGGAGCTAGCTAAATGGAGAAGGAAAGGGGACAAAGGTCGGTAAGGGAGGCCTCGCACCAATCAGGGGTTTTGCGCTGCCTGGATAGCAGGCACGCGCTTGCATGAGCAAACTCACGGGTCGGCGAGGCGCCGCGCCGGGGCTGCGGAAGCACTCGGCAAAGAGGGAGGTGGGAGCGGAAAAGGCGACCTGTCCGGCCCCATGGAGGCCCACCGTGCACGGACTTCTCGCCCAGGGAAACGGTGGTACCCCGGCAAACCATGGGGCTGCGGGTTTGAAGTGCGAGTGAGATCGTAATCAGAGGCTATCCCCCTGCCCGCGTCGAGCAGAGTTTCTCCCTGTCGGCGGAGGATTTCCCAGGGAGATGTGCTCTGGCGTTTCACATTTTTGGGGTTTTTAACACGGGCCATGACATTCCCCCGCTCTCGCGTTGCATCCTTGTGACAAAGGAGCCACGGGTCAGGCAGGGTGCGGGCGGCAGATACACGTGTCGGAAACCGAAACAGTGAGATAGAGGTAAGGTTTTAGGATGGGGGACGCTTACCCCAGGGAAAGGATGATGAAGGGGGCTTGGGGAGGTTGAAGTTACGCATGGAAGAGAGAGAGGAGGGGGGGGAAGGGATTTAAAAAAACGGGATAGGGCTCCTAAAGAGGAGTTCCTCTATTTGGGAGATTATAAACAGGCACTCTCTCAAATAAACAAAGAGGTCCCAAAGTTTTCTGCACAGAAGCGCCTGGGTTTCCCCACTGGCATGGCAGATTAAAACAAAAACGTGAGAGAGGTTTGATGCTTTGCGGCGAGCCGAACTTAACATACTTGAGAATTGTGTGCACATGAAATTTCCCTGAGACAAGGTCGCAGAAAAAAGCCATCGTGGGGTAAAGAGATCTTACCCCAGGCTACAGGAGCCCCTGGGCAATCCCACCACGGTAAGCCCCGGGTTGTAGAAAACCAAATGAGACACCAAAAAAACTGACACAGGCCAGGCATAAGTATAACCCCCAGGCGTAGCCAGAATTTCGCAAATTCACAAAAGAAGGCTGTCAGGAGTGGACATTGAGCAGCTGAAGAAAAAGGGGACTCTCCTCCCCTCTCTCCCTGCGGTGAACGGTCCTTATTGGGGCGATTCAGAGAGAAGGGGGGGCCCGTCCCGGGAAAAAGGGCGGTCGATGGGGCACAGCGGGGGCGCCAAGCGGTAATTAAAGAGGTCACCATGACCTTCAGTTGTGAGGCTTTTGCATGGGCAGATTTAAGAGATGTACCAGCCCGGTCCCATGCAATTTTTCGGCTCGGCTCTTACGCGTTATGGACGGTGACGTCCCCCCTTTTTTGTTGCCACGATGCTATGTGCTTCAGTAGCTTCGTGCCGTCCAGCCTACTTTTTCCTATACGAATTTTCAGCTTTAGGATAACTCTGTGACACCTGGTAAAACTGGACCCCATCTTGGGGCGCGTGCTGGGACGTGGGCAGACCTTACCCCCGCAGGGGAGGGGTGTCGGGGGGGCCTTTAAAAGGGCCCTCCTTACAGGTGCATAGAGTCCCATTTATTTGCTAGGGACGGGTCTGGCAGACCATTGATGATGCCACTTCTCTTTTTCGAATAGGCGATAGGCAGGTAGAAGGCCCCCCTTTTTGTCGGCCCTCAGCCGGGTTTCTGTTAATAGCTGCCGCAGACAGAACACTAACTTTCCGTCCTGTGATGGGAAAGTGCCTGGATAAAAGTGCTTCTCTCCTCACTGTGATGAAATAGTCTTGGTTGGCTTTTTCAGAGGGATGAAGGGAACTCACTGGAACAGGTACGGGAAACCTCATGGGGTGAAACACCTTTTGGGGGGTTTTCAGGAGATGGGGGATTACTTTAAAACCGCCCTGCCATGGGAAAACCCCCCGGGAAAAAAAAGTTTTCTCCCCTCACGTGATGAAATAGTCTGGGTTGGTGTTTAAAGGGGGTTTGAAGGAACTTACTGGAACGGGGACAGGCCCCTTTTCTCATCAGGTGAAAAAAACCTTTGGGAGTTTCAAAAGTGAAGAGGGATTCACTTTAAAAAGCTATCCTGCCATGGGAAAACCGCCTGGGAAAATGTTAGTTCTCTCTCTCACGATGAAATAGTCTGGGGTTTGGGGCTGTTTCAGAGGGAGAAGGAATTTACTGGAACAGGTCAGGCCCCCCCCTCTTTTCCAATGAGGGAAAAAACAGCCTCGGGTGTTTCAGAAAAAAAGGGGATTCATTTTTAAAAAAAGGGTACTGGCCCTCTGAGGGATGGAGAGGAACTGCCGGAAAAAAGTGAAAGAGCCCCCTTCCTTATAGGGGGAGCAAAAGTTTTCCCCAACAATGATGCCCTGTAGGGGAAAGGGATCCCCTCGGGTTACCCCAGGGTTTCACACTCCCCACGCGTTTCCCGTGCAGGGCACCCTTGTGCGCTGGGGAGGGAGTCCGGAGGTTGAGCGATGTACGATTTGCCCTGCAGCTAGAAAACACGCCTCTTTGGTCCCTTTTCCGGCAAGACAGGGGCCTGATCCAGGCCCGGCGGTCAATCGGCGGGGTCCCCCTTAAAGGGAAAGATCCAACCGGGCAAGTCCTGGACCATGAAAGGTACCCCATTTCTCCCCTTGATTGGGTTACGGGGGTACCTAAACCCTACTTAATAGTGTGATAAATGCAGTTTTTTAAAGTGGCAGAAGATGGACACCACCAGGTAATTTGCACACCCAAAAGCCAAAATGTGGGTCTTAGAAGGACACAACACCAGGTGGCAAAAGGGCCAAAAAGAGAAAAGAAGGACACGAACACCCAAAGTCCTATTCCCAAAGGGGGCTCATGCCTGGAGCCTGGTTGCTCTGCAGGAAAGAGGCGGCCCTCCAGCGGCAAGAGGTTGCTAAGAAGCAGCCAGATTTTTTTTCCCGCCCCCCCAAGCACCTATGCGGGGGAAAGAACAAGAGCGAAAAGGCTCCCGTTTCCCCTAAGGGAAGGAAGCCCCCCCCCCAACCGAAACCGGAGATCTCCGACAAAAGGATTTCCCCCAAAAAATAAAAACAATGCAGAAGAACCACAGGAAGAAAGGTTTAACAGCACCACAACATCCCCCCCAAAAGCAAAAGCTTCCTCCCGATGAGGGGGACATGTCAACCTGCTGACGCTTAGTACAGCAGGGGCAACAATTGGGGAGGAGAGTAAAGAGGGGAAAGGCAGTCGAGGTCACTTTGCCAAGGCTGTGCAGTCCTAAAGGGGAAGAAGGGGGAAAAGGGCCCAAAACGCCCCCCTCTCCCTCACCCAGGACGAGACCCCCCTCCCCACCCCAACCCAGGCCATGCCCTCACAGGCAGACCCTACCAGGCTGATTCAATACCAAAAACCCGAATCAGAACAAGGGGACCTTGCTCGGGAAAGGCCAGCAAAAAACGCACAAAATCAGTGGGCGAGAAAAGCCGAAAAAAACAGGTCAGGCTACCAAAGGCCCCCCAACCCCCTGTGGCCCAGAGATAGCCTGACAACCAAAGAAGACCCCTCAAGCAGTTTCACAAGTAATGTCAGACTTGGGCAGTCAATCGAAAAAACGATGTCTTTGTTAATATCAGCTAGTAACATCGGGCCCACGCAATCAAGTATTTGCAGCGAACATCTAGGGGTTTTTCTCCACAAGGAGGGCTGTCCTCCACGCAATAGTGCGATCAAGGAGCATTGACATTGTCATGTCCAGGAGACATTAACAGGGGAACCCTTTTCGTTCGGGGTATCAGTCTTCATGCTCCCACATGGTGATGGAAAAAAGAGGCTATCCCTTTTGTCAGAGCAACAATTCCCTGCCCCGCAATGTTATGCACCGCACTGGGAGATGTTGAATCTCTTGCCGTCGAGATTCACCTGGCCGGGGGTCCCCAAAATTTGTACAATGTGTACAGCCGGCCACGCTGTAGTACCCTAGACATCAGCCGGGCTGTGTTCTGCGCACACGACGAGTGATCATAGGGGGAACTTCAATGCACACCACCCCACCCTGGCCCCCTGCTGGGCACCAGAGTGGTGGCCACCACATAGCCAACGTGTTGGGGAAATTTCCCCCCGGATCCCCCTTCATAAATAACCAAGAGCCAATGCAGTAGAGGAGGGGTCCTAGACCTCACCCTGGCCATGCGACTCTGGTGGAGGGATTGGCTGGCGTGTCGATGAGACCATCCTAGGACCTTTACGGACCATAACTACCCTCAGGATAGTGGCCCGCCGAAATGCCACGACCAAATCCAAGATGGAAAACATAAAAGGGCCAACTGGCAAGCTTTTCAGAATCCCTTGGCCTGCTGTCTGAGAAGAATGAACCCAAAAAGCAAAAAATGTGGAAGTGTACAAGCCAGCTTGAAATGCCTTGATGAGGCAGCCTACGCCCATCCCCAAAACTCGGCCTTGGTCCAGGAGTCACAAAGACGCCGGGTACTTTTACGACGAGATTGGGGAGGTAACCAAGGGTAAAATGTCCGGAAACTTTTCCCGAAGGAAAGAACCCCAGAAAACCTAGCCCCCCAAAAGGAGGCTGTCAGGGAGCAAAAGAGACAGAAGAAAAAAACATTCTTCAGTTCAATGCCATAATACGCTCATAAAACCGGGTCACCTCAACTCCCAAGGGCTGAAGTGGGTGAGATGGCTATGGAACCCTGGAGGGGGTGCCCATCGCTGCGGCCCAACCAGTAGTAGGTGTACCCATCCATACGATCTGCTTCTCCCAGTTTTCTAAACCTCTGAGAGGGCAGCCCCTCAACTTCCGTCGCTCCAATTCCCGCGATAGTGGCCAAGGACCGGATGTTCAATCGCCTCCCCGGAAAAAGACCTGGGGTTTAAAGCCTCGGTGGTCACAAGGTGCACCCACCTCTGCCAGGAGAATGACGTTGATGGGGAGTTGCACCAAAAAAGGGGGGGGTCCGGGGCTCTGGGACCGCCCATCCGCCTGGGGTTTCCCCGGGGCCTTTTCCCCCACAAGTTTCATGGGGGTTGGTGCCTACCAGGGGCAGGCAAGACAAGTAACTCCATTCCCACCGCCCCCTAACATTGCCCCCCAGTAGAACCCACGCCCCCCTTTTGCTGGTGAGGGGATATCACCCTCCCCCAGATATCCTATCCCCTCCTCCCATACCCCTTTCATTGGTGCTTTTCCCAGAGGGTTTTCTGGGGGGGGAGCACTGGCAGGCCCCCCCCCGAGCCACCCAATTACCCCGGGGGCAGGAGTTGGTATGGAGCTAGGGGTGTCCACACCCCGGTGAGCCATAGTTGTACACTGGACCCTCCTGCTGCTCCGGCCCCCCGCATTTTAGCCTGGGACGAATATTTTTATCAATAATAATTGTGTAATAGTACAGGGTTTTGTCTTACTTATAATTTAAATTACAACAGACGGCCAATAGATTTTAAATTAAAAGTATAAACCCCCAAATTTTTCTGAATTGGTATGATCAGCACAGGTAGATTTTCAGACGATGGGTGGCATCAAAAAAAGGCATCAAAAAAATTAACAGCTTGCCCGGGGTGTTAATCCTTTTTTTTAAAGTTAACTTCTAAAATTTTTTTCTTGTAATTAATATCACATAGTATAAGACTTTAAATTTATTTTTGTTGACTATATTATAGAATTAAAAACAATAACTTGTCCAAATTGTAAGGGGTCTTAGGACACAGAAAGGGATAATGTGTCTTGAAATTTGCATCTTGTATCCCCGTGAGGAGTTCCCGTTATATGCAGTTCGAATATCAAAAAAAATGGATTTTCCCAAAGTTCAAGCCATTTTTTTCTTTTACGTGCATGTAACGCATCAGCAGACCAAGAAACAGCGTTTTTAATAATGTTCAGCCCGTAAAAATATACATAAAAGATACAGAAAAACAAGAGAATTTTTGTAACACGGATACGTTATGATTGGTTAAATTTTACCCAAAGAGAATCATATATTTGTGATGCTGAAAAAGCACAGAACATTTTATACGCCTTTATAGTAGAATTTTTTATAAGAAAATACGATGCGTTCCTAATTTGAAAAATTAAAAACCCGAGGGTGGAGTGTATCTCATTAGACGTAGGGGAAAAGCAACAAACCCAAAAAAAGGGTTTTAACGATTCCAATAAAAGTATGAATAAGGACAAAAAATGACTGAGGAGTATCAAAGTATTAGACATTTTGTCGTGTACTAAAGGCCTTATATTGTATGTTTGTGTATAGGGCCCTTTTTTTTAGTATCCTGAAACCCCCCAAAACTGATAAATCGTTTGATGTATATGGTCGCTACAAAACACAATATCATCGAAGTCTACTAACATTTCAACAAGTAGATATTTTTTTAAAAATTTAAATAAAAAATCATAGAAAACAAGTACTTCATGTGTGGGAGATTTTAATTTGGAAAAAAAACACTGCGGAACTTTAAAAAAAAAATGGAAAAAGACTTTAACTATGCAAATTTTTTTATAAACAAATTCTGTGGAAACTTTTAAATGTTTTTTTTTAAATTCAATCAAAATATATGCTGATTTTTGTTAAACACGTTCTTCATATGAAAAAAGGAAATTGCATCTCATGATCCACCACAATTGAGCTTCATTTCAAATCAGACTAGAAATTCCCAATGTACGGGGGACTTACAAATGTATCGATTGAATATATCAACAAAAACAAGATATAAAAACCTTTTTTTGATATTTTTAAGCCTGTAAGGTTTTACCTAGAGGACAAAGATTTTGAACACATTTACCCACCGAAATCAACGAACGTTAGTTTAAGATGAATTAGGCAGCGTTTTATTAAAGGGGAATTTGGGAAATTTCTCGTATATACAATCACAATAATAACATATATTTTATATTAATATTATTATATATATATAATTATTATATATATATTAAATATATTATATATTATATTGAACATACACAATGTGTATGTATATATATATTATATATATAATATATAATATATATAATATATTAATATATTATATATATATATATAAATTTTTTTTTATCCACACAACAACATATAATTTTGTACACAATGTGTGTGATAATAATAAAAATCGGTTTTTTGATTTTCATGCAGCCCGAGGGTGAAAAATATACATAGAAATACAAAAAAGAGAAACCCATATAACAAAACATATAAACAAAAAATAAATAACAATTATAGTAACAAAATTAAACGATTAAAAAAAAGCCAAGTTCAAAATCAGGTGAGCTAGGATCTGGATTGTGTTCGTTGATGAGCGGACTACAGTGAGTACTGTACCCGTTTGGGAAGGATAAGTCCGATATGCGAAGTTGCCTCGCCCCGGGTATGCCAGAGGGGAGCCCAGCCGTGTCGACCTATGCTGACTCCCGTGTGAAAAGCCGACCCTCGGATGAGATAATGATGTAATGATAAAATGATGATAATCATGATAATACTGATACTAATAAAAAGGAATTGTGCCATTAAAATAAAAAAAAAAAAAAAAAAACCCCGAAGTCGGAAAAACGGCAAAATCTAGCGAAATATAGCCTTTGAGGGGGTATACTCCAAAATGACGTTTTTTTCCCAAACATTTTATTTTTGGGAATTACTAGGGTAATGATAATAATTCCAGAATGTTAATCAGACAATAAGATGATAAAAATGAGAATAAAGAGAATTTTTATAACATTTTTTTTATTATTATTATTTTTTATTATTATTATTTAAATTTTATTTTTATATTTTTACTTTAACTCTTTGTATTATTGCCAAAAATATATTATAACTGTATAAAAAATAATGATAAGTATAATAATAAAATAACGTTTTAATATTTCACGCCCGTGGGTCTTTGTCTCTTGCGAAAAATGTGTTAACAGAAGGGACCCGGGCAAACATGACGCAGCTGGTGTGAGGGAGGGCGGGGGAACAACGAGGACGCGGTTGGGTGCTGCTCCTGTGAAGACCCCGTGTGTGCCCCTTTTGACTGATATAAACTTTGGTTGCCCCCTTAAAGCGTATCGTGCAGTGTGAATGTGTTTTCCCCCGTATTGTGCCTATAGAAAAAGTGTACGGGTAAAAAATTGGTAAATAAAGGAAAAACTGTCATTTTGGTTTTCTTTGTGCCCCGCCCCGCCATTGGCGTTTCCCCTCCTAGTGTTCTGGGAGCGTGGGTTCGGTTCCTCTTGGAGGTTCAGGTTTTCCGACCCTGTGGTAACACGCCCCCTCTGCCAGCCTGCCTTGTGTTTGGGAGCAGAGAGACGAGGCGGTCGGGGTAAAAATGGGGGTCAGGAGTGGGGTTTGTGTTTTATCAGTGGACGCGCCCATTTTCATGTGGCCAAAGGGCGGCAGCCAGAGGGGGAAGGGCTATGATGAGGCGGCAGAGTGAGGGAAGCCGAGCCAGTGGACCTGTCACTGCCATGCTGGGCCGGGATGAGGGAGGAAATGGCACAAAGGGCAGAAAAGCAGGCACAGAGGGCACGCGAGCAGGGCACCCTCTCGTCGAGATGCAGGCAAGGAAGGGGAGAGGGGAAAGTTCTGCAAATTTCTGAGGTGCCCCCGAGAATCTTGCATCTGTGAAGGGAAACTCAGCGTACACACAAGGCCTGCAACAGCATGAAGAGTGAAATGATGGAGGAGGTGAGACTCTGAAGGGGGGTTCAGGACTGAGGGAGGAAGTGAAGGCGGAAGGCGGGTCACGAGGTAGTAACGTTTTCAAGCAGAGAAGGCAGACGGGTTCTGGCAACAGATGCCAGGTTCAGATTTTCGGGGGGCGCCCGGGTCGGGCAGGAAACCCCCCGGGGCCCTTTCAGCGGGCGTGTCGAAACCAGTGGCGTGCAGAAGGCTGGGGGAAACCCCTCCTTAGGTATAGGTGGCGGCAAACTCGGACCCGGTCAAACCCACCTTGCCTCCTCACCCCTTTCCCCCCCCCGGGGTGTTAGTTCCGGGACGCGTTCTCATCCCGAGCCCCCCGGCCTCCAGACATTTTGTGAGGCGTAAACTAGCTGGTACGAGGGAAGGTGGCCTGGGAGGGGATTGTGCCCCAAATTTTAAAATGGCATCTGCCCAGGGCGGGGGCCGGAAGAGAAAGGCCCCGCAGCTGGTAACAGCGCTAAGGGGGGCCCCCCCGGGGGAAGTGTTGGGGCATCTGCCGGTATCCCAACATGCCTCTTCACCAGTGTGGCGGGCTTTGAAACGCCGTTTTTGGGCACCCCCCACCAGGCCCAGGTTTTGGGCCCGCTTTAAAAACGGATGTGAGCATGGCGAGCACTGTCCCAGCTGGACAGGATGTGGAGGCGCTGGAAGGAGGTGTACCCCGCGGCGCGGAAGAGATGACGTGGTCCTGGCCCGTGATTTCTTTGTTGACGCTTTACAGGCCAGCAGCTGAAATTAGTCAAGCAGGCCCCACCCCGAGGACCCGCAGGTGGCGCTGGCGAGGGCCCTTTTGGGGTTCGAGGGTTTCCGAAGGCAAACGGTGGCCTAGGGCAGCGCTCAGCCCCGCCCGGGGCCTCGGGGCTGGAAGGCTAAAGTGGAGAAAATAGCATTGAGGAAGGTGAGCCCGAGAACTTTCAAGGGTTGTGTTGGGGCTGCGGAGAGGGAGGGCACAGCGTATCGTGTCAGAGGAGCGGAGAACAGTCCCCTCAACCGGACGGATTTGATGCCTTCCAGCAGCGCTGCAAGGGCTGTGCCAGGTATGGTCACCATCCCAGCGCATGTCCTAAGGCTAAGGGAAATGGTACAGGGGAAAAGGCTGGAGAAGGGGGCCGAAACCCAGCCCTCCCCGGTTCCCCGGCCCCGATTGGGGAAGCTGCCGTCGAAAACCCGAGATGCAGGTGGAGGGCTAAATAGATGGGAAGCCATCCGCCTGACAGGGACACTGGGGCTGAGAAGACCTAGTGCGGCCTGATATGTTGGCCACAGCGACTTCCAGAGACCCCAGAGACTGTGTGGTGTTCATGGGGAAATTTTGTGCAGCTCAAGGGGCCAGGGGGTCTATTGGGGTGGGCAGCACGGTGCAGTTGTCCGGTGTAGTGGCCGATTGGGGGGCACTGCTTTCTGGGCCTTGATACCTGAAGCAGAGTAAGGCGTGTGTGACCTTGGACGGGAAATGGTGAGGGGCACGGTGAAGAGTGCCCTTGCTTCCCGAGGTTGGCTGTGCAAGGTAGTTACGGCTGAGCGACTGCACCTTGCCCCCCGGACAGGTCTAAATTCTGGTTCGACTGTCAAAAGTAATGGTGGATAGAGGGCCTCGTGGAACCCATCAAAACCTGCAGGGTGATGGGTAGCGGGGGCGGGGCCTTGTTGGACCGGGGAGGGGGGTAGTTACAGTGTTGTGTTTAAATTCCCAAAAGGACCGGAAGGTGCCAGCTGGGGCAAAGCTGGGCATTGTGAGGAAGTGGAGCGTCCAGAAAGAGTGCGGGGGGCGGGAGTTGGTGGTGTGGGGCCGCTGCCTGACTTCCTCGAGGACTTGGCGCACCCCAGCGCCCCCTAAAACCCGGCGGAGGTACACCGACGATGCGGGCAAGCTCAAGGTAGCCGGCCATGCCGAAGGGACCCAGACCGGGCATGAGGGAAGTGAGGTACAACATAGGTGACAGGTGTGGGTGCAAACCCCCGGGGGAAGCGAGGGCTCTGCCGAAGCTACAGAGCCCCTGGGAAGGGGCCCTACACGTTGGTAGCGGGCCCCCTCTGATGACCTATCGAATTCGCAGGGGCGAAAAAAGACCTTGTTGTCCCCGTGGACCCGGTGTGGCGTTACCATGGGCAGGAAGCTACTCCTGGGGCCCGGGAAAAAGAAGATAGCCCCCGTAGCGGCGATGAGGGCGTGGCAGACGCTGACCGAGATGAGGACGACATTTAGACGGTGAGGGCGAGCCGCAGACGAATGGTAAAACCCTGAGCCAGGGCTTGGGGCAGGAAATACCCCTCGGGCCAGCCAATCTACCGCCGCCCCCAAAACCCCCTCCAGAGCGGGGCCCCCGCGAGAGGAAAAAACCGCGCTGGATGAAAAATTTTATGTTTCTGAGAATTGATTTTAAAATTTCGTTTACTTTGTTTGGAAGAATTTTTTTTGTTCCTGAGGACTAATTTATTTTAAATTTTTTGTGTTTTTTTCAGTTTTGGGATGTCAGAGCGAGGGTCGTTGCTTGAAGGGGGGATAGTGTACGCCGGGGCTTTGTCTCTGTGGAAACATGTGTTAACATGAAGGGGGCCGGGCAAAAAATGACGCAGCTGGCTGTGAGCGGAGGAGCGGGGGAACAAGCCGAGAGACGCGGTGGGGCTGCTCCTGTGAAGACCTCGTGTGTGCCCTTGTGACATGATATAAACTTTGTGTTGCCCTGGTTATAGCGTATCGTGCAGTGTGACATGCTGGTTTCCCCCCGTATTGTGCCTATAGAAAAGTGTAGGGTAAATAACTTGTTGGAATAAAGGAAAGACTGTCATTTTGTGGTTTACTCGTGCCCTGCTCGCCCTGGGCGTTCCTCTCCTAGTGTTCTGGACGCTGTGGTGTGCGGTGTTCTGAGCTGTTCAGTGTTCACGACCCTGTGGATAACACGCGTCTTAGCATCAGCCGTGCCTTGTGTTGGTAGCAGAGAGGACGAGGCGGTCGGAGTAACAATATTGTTATCAAAATTATTGTTTACTGGTAGTATAATTGCAAAAATAATTAATTATAACAGTAATAATTACAGTCAATAACGATATCAATTAAATAGTTATTATAAAATCGTTATTATTGTTATTACTATTATTGTATTTACTATTATATTGTTGTTGTATTAGTATAGTTGCCAGAAAATATAGATTATAACTGCTAATAATTGCAAATAATAATAATAATTGCAATAATGAGATGATAACGATAATAATCACGATAATAATAATAATAATGATGAGAATAAACAGGAATTGTGTCCAATATAATGGGAAAAAGGTAAAGAAAAAAAACCAAGAAGTCTGAAAAGCGGCAAAATATAGCGAAATAATGATAATAATTGCCAGAATGGTATGTAATCATGCACAAAATGATAAAAATGAGAATAAAGAGAATTTTGATAACAGTATCATTACTAGTATTATTTTATATTATTATTATATTGTTATGGTTATATTAATTAATTATTATTATTACTTTAATTATAGTATTATTGCCAAAAAAATATATATAGACTAACTAATATATAACAATGATAATAATAATAAGATAATAATAATCGTTGAAAATTGTTATTAATATTATTATTGTTAGTATTATCATTATTATTATTTTACTGGTAGTACTAATTGCAAAAAATAATTATTAAACAGTAATAATTACAGGCCTGTACTAGCCCGGAGACTACTCGGTGGTAAGCGGTCAGTGCGGGCTCTGATGGGCACCACTTTGTCTGGCGGTGTGTAGGGCCCGGCCGAGGCGGCGGGCGTCGAGGGGCAGCAGGTCACGTGGCGTGGATAGAACAGCAATTAGGCCAAAACTGATACAGTGAGTTGTGTCATGAGTGGCGAGGGAGGTGCGGACTAGAGCAGCCAAGGCATGTATAGTGGATAGATAGGCGGCGAGAATGATCTTGGCTGCCCTTTTCTTACACCCTCTCAAGTTGTAGCCGTGGGGGCGGTGAGGGAGGGGGACCAGGCGGGGAGCATAGTCAATTTAAGGTGGATGAATAGCTGTAGATATGAACGCTCTGGGAGGGATCGCCAAGGGACTTGAGGCAATGCGCATGTGAAGCCTGTACGAGGCAGACTCACCATGTTCTCTGCCATGCTGCCATCCAGGAGAGCTTATCGTCGATGGTGACGTCCGAGCAGCGTGGGGGAACGGACTACGTCGAGCGGGTGGTCGTCCAACACGTGAGGATGGCGAGGGGGCGGGGTTGGCGGAGAAGTCGAACTGAAGCTCACAAACGACTTCTGGCAAATTGATGGTGACGTGATTGCGGGGGTGAAGGAGAGGAGGTTGGTCGAGGATGCGCGGGATGGCAGAGTGGTCACATCCTGAAATGTCAAGTGCGGAGGCGATGGTCGGAGTCGTCCCACGTTACAACCGATGCTCGGTATCAGGAGAGCGTCCTAATCATGACTAGGAAGGCCTAGGGGGTCCATTCTAGTCCCCTGGGGCGGCTCCACAAGTGAGTGGCTGAAGCTGTTACCTGTGGAGAGAAAGTCTTGCCAGCCAGGGGATGACCATAGTGTGGTCCACAACGGTCAAAAGCTTTCTTGAAATCTATGGAAGATGCTGGTGACGAAGGATTTGCGCTTGTCGAGGTGGGCGGGACGAAGTCGAGGAGGCTGCCGAGGCAGTGTGGAGTGGAGGAGGGAGCCGCATGTTGCCGAACTGCCGAGTGTCAACGCTGGGCGCGAGGTCTGACGTAAACTCAGTCGGTGACAAAAGCTTTCCCACAGTAGGTGGCACGGATGCAATGGGTCGTAGTTCGTTCGAATAGGTTAGGAACTTGGAGTTTCTGATAGCCGGTAACAAATGCAGTTTCCATGTGATGAACTGGACTGTTGCAATGAGCCATTATTATGGAAAGAGGAGTGGCAGTTTTACCATGCGAATTCCTTGACTCCCCCACCTGATTGAGGCATATGGCAGGTCAAGGGGGGTTGGTGGCTCTCGTGATGCGATTTTTCACCAGCTTCTGAAGCACCGACTATGATTGTGGGAGCAGGTAGGCTGGGGAGGCGGGTGTTGTCAGTAGGGTAGCTGCTGACAATTGAGGCGAAGTGGCATTGAGAGCTCTCGCTGCCTTCCACTGGGGCCTAAGGTTGTGGTGCATGGAAACATGCACGGACGATTTGCAAGGCGCACAGCTCCCGGAACTTTTCTGTACCATTGGCTGGAGCTGCAGTGTTGTAGTTTGTTGAGGTAGAAGGTTTTCTGGCTGTTTTATTCCCTGAGGACTGGTGCGGGAGTGATTTGCAGGGGGTGATGCTGGGCGAGTGGAAGGGGCTTGATTTTCTGTTGAATGCGGATTGTGAGGCGGGCCGTGATCCAAGGTAGTAGGATGGGTGTATACTGAGTGACTTTTCCGGGAAAGGGTGATGAAAAAGTTCGTAGCGACGGTCAAAGAGATAGTAGTGCCACTTGACTCCACATAACAGCGGTAAGAACGTTCAGTCCATAGGTGTTGGGTAATCCATGCCCAAACTGTATGAGAGAGTACTGTGTAGTGGCCTGTATGCATGGTCTTGGTCTGCTTTAGTGAGAGACGGGTGAGCGAAGGCAGCCGACCACTGATACGTGTCTGCTGCGGCCGACAAGAGAATATGGTAGAGGGAGGCCGGTACAGTCATATAAATCTGTAAGATCAAAATCCAGGATTCTTTGTTCATAAGTGTCTTTTTTAAATGTTACTACTTGTGACAGATGGAGCCTCATTTTTGCAGGTCAATGATTCTATTGCATAAAATCAACCACATATTATCCATCGCATGACGGTATTGCATATGCAGAGGTCAGTGGTGTGGTCAGGTGTGAGTAGCAGGTGTTTGGTGGGGGGTTTAAATCACAACAGCAGATGAGGGACGCGGAGAGGCGAGGTTGTGAGAGGGGTGACAAGCACCCACAACACTTCCAGGTCAACCGGAACTTCCAGGTCCAAGGGGGGTGGGCGAGAGGTCGTTTTGGAAACAACAGGATGGACCCATCCTTCCACGTTTGTTTTTTGCGGAGCGATGGAGACATGCTGTAGCCAGGTTGTGTAGGGTATCAGCATGGATCTGCACGCCTCTGTGGACGGCTACAATTCACGGTGATTCAGAAGTGATGAGAGAGTGCCGCTCGTTTATTGTGTGTTGAGGGATGTGACATTAGAACACGAGGATTTGGGAAATGTACCAAAAATGTAGAGTTTAGCTGGTTGGGCCTTCTTTTGCCTGTACTTTGTCCGGAGTAGGGCATGTGCCGTTGAGTGTGACGGCCCTTGCTACCCCAGGCATGAAAAAATGTCTAAATTCTTTAACTCTTTGTACACTTCACTGTTTGGTATCCACAACAGTGTTTAAGAGTAATATCATGTTTTCCTGTTGTACCGAGAAGCACCATACTTAAAATCAGCGGAAACACAACCAGAGAAAGGGGAGGGGCGAGGGCCGAGGTGGGGCCGATGTATCACAAGTAAAGTCATTTATTAGAACGTACACCGACACTATGGAATTCATGAAAATCACTGAGTAATCACTGCACACACTTGTACTAGCCCTAAGTGAAAGTCTAAAATGCCAGAAGGAGCAGAAAAAACAGTGAGCCAACAGCCGGCCTTGGTGCCAGGAGCGCTGACTTGCACGTCATGTTGTACGGAGTGTGTGTGTGTGTGTGTTTACATATATATATGCAGATATAATAATATATATGTGTAATATATAGACATTGAGATAGCTATATATACATATATATCCATATAACACATATAGACATATAGATGAATAGATACCACATATACATAGATAGACTATAATAGACATACAGATACATAGATACAAGTATATACACAGATATACAGGTATATATATATAGAGATATAATATATAGATATATATATATATATATAGATATATATATATATACACATATGAACCACAAACACCTATAGAGCATAGGGGCATTTGTGATAGTGAAATTCATAGATCGGGAGCTTGGCGATCATTTTTTAAACGTTTTCGAAATTCAGGATGTCCTAGTATTTCTTAATCAGGCACATTCATCTGCGGAAATGGGAGGAATTTTACAGTCGTAATATCATCGGGACAGTGCCAGGATTAGATTAATATTCCGTACAACCCGTCCCTCGCATGAAAACAAACAGTCTTTAAAGGAGCTGGAGCTGACGTAATCCGACCACGTTGGTAATACACTGGTTAAGTACAATGGCGGCCAGCGGTGTCTTCGATACTTCTCTAGGTATTTTCACCTATTCCGTGTAAGAATTGCTCCAAATTTTAAATAGGTGAAACCGGAAAAAAAAAAAAAAAAAAAAACAGAAAACAGAAACGTGATGTTAGATACGCCAGAGAATCCCCCCCCAAATGCGTATTCGGGCTACTGGAAAAGCGCTAAATCAATTAACAAATCAGCAAATCTTTATGAAACAAAATGCTAGGAAAAGTCTCTGTTAAAAAGATTTCCTTATTTTAACTCGAATGCTGGTCAATAGGGCACGTATGCC
>NW_023657862.1:25000-26111 GCF_015228065.2 Penaeus monodon
ATCAAGGCTGATACCATACACATACCTGGCTACAGCATGTTCCATCGCCTCCGCAAAAACAAACGTGGAGGATGGGTCATCCTGTTGTTCCAAAACGACCTCTCGCCCACCCCCTTGGACATGGAAGTTCCGGTTGACCTGGAAGTGTTGTGGGTGCGTGTCACCCCTCCTCAACAACCTCGCCTCGCCGCGTCCCTCATCTGCTGTGTGATTTACAACCCCCCACCAAACAACTGCTACTCAGCCACCTGACCCACACCACTGACCTTCTGCATATGCAATACCCGTCATGCAAGATGATAATATGTGGTGATTTTAATGAAATAGACATCATTGACCTGCAAAATGAGCTCCATCTGTCACAAGTAGTAAACTTTCCCACTTATGAACAAAGAATCCTGGATTTGATCCTTACAGATTTATATGACTGGTACCGGCCTCCTCTACCATATTCTCTTGTCGGCCGCAGCAGACACGTATCAGTGTTACGGCTGCCTTCGCTCACGGTCTCTCAGCTAAAGCAGACAAGAACCAGGAAGTACAGGCCACTCACACAGTACTCTCTCATACAGTTTGGGCAGTGGATTACCCAACACTATGGACTGACGTTCTTACGCTGTTGATTGTGGAGGGCAACAGTGGCACTACTATCCTCTTGACCGTCGCTACGACTTTTCATCACCACTTTCCGGAAAAGTCACTCAGTAGACACCCATCGGACCTGCCTTGGATCACGGCCCGCATCAAATGCCTCATTCAACAGAGAAATCAAGCCTTCCACTCGCACAGCATCACCACCTGCAAATCACTCCGCAACACAGTCATCAGGGAAATAAAAACAGCCAAGAAAACCTTCTACCTCAACAAACTACAACACCTGCAGCCCAGCCAATGGTACAGAAAAGTTCGGGAGCTGTGCGGCCTTGCAAATCGGCCGTGCATGTTTCCATGCACCAGCAACCTTAGCCCCAGTGAAGCGCAGAAGCTCTCAATGACCACTTCGCCCATTTGTCAGCAGCTACCCTCCCTGGAAACACCCGCCCCCCGCCACCCGCTCCCCCAAACAGTCCAGGGTTTAAAATTTTCACAAAAGGGCCCCCCCCCCTTTTTC
>NW_023657863.1:0-20000 GCF_015228065.2 Penaeus monodon
TAAATATTTTATATATTAAAATATATAAAAATTTTATATATAAAATTTTATAAAAATAAAAAATTTTTTATATATCTATTTTTTTTTGTGGTGTGTTTGACAAATTATCTATATATATATATATATATATATATATATTACAAAATATATTATACACTAATTATATAATAATAAAATAACAATAAAAACACCAACACAACACACACACACACACACAACACACAACCACACACACACACACACACAACCCCAAACACACACACACACACACACATATATATAATATATATATATATATAATATATATATATTAATATATATATATTATATATATGATATATATATATATATAATAATATATATAAAATTTTATTATAATTATTCATTATATATATATATATATATATAGTATTATATATATATATATTATTATTTTTGTAGTGTGTATATATAACCAAAAAAACAAAAATACAAACAAAATATATATATATTTTATATATAATATATAAAATATAATAATAAATATATATAATATGTATATATATATAATAATATATTATTTAAAATTATTATATCCATTATATATATATATAATATATATTATATATAATATTACCATCATAAAAACAACACAAACCAATTATATATAATATATAGAATATATATATATAAATAAAATTATAGTAATGTATAATTTATTATATTTTCTATATTATAATCTATGCTATTTTTATATATTTTATATTATGTAATTTCATAATATATTATATATATTTATATATTTATTATTATATATATAAAAAACAAAAACATTTTAAATTATATAATTATATACTATATACACTACTATATATATAAAATAATATATTTTTTTTGTGTGGTGTGTTTGTGTGTGTGTGTGTGTGTGTTTGGTTTATGTGTGTATTTTGATGTGATACGCATATATATTATATATATATATATATATATTTTAATATATATATAATATATATATAAAATAATATATATAATAAATACAAAAAAAAAAAACACATACAAATTTATTATTTATATTATATTTATTATATATATTATATATATATATACAACACAACACACTATATATATATAATATATAATATATATATATATTATATATATATATCACACACACAACACACACACACACACACACACCCCAATATATATATATATATATATATATATTTTATATAATATATAATATATATATATATATAATATGTGTGGTGTGTGTGTGTGTGTGGTGTTGTGTGTGTGTGTGTGTGTGTGTGTTGTGTATTATTTTAATTGTACTGGTACAAATCTATTTATATAATATATATATATATATATAAACTCATAATATATATAGCTATCCTATATTATTATATATATTATTTGTAAAATTTATATATTTGTACACAACACACCAACTACCCACAACCCAGCACACACCACACACACACACATTAAAATTTTGTTTTGTTTATATGGGATGCGTAAATTTTAATTATATATATAAAATATATATAATTTTATATATAAAATTATTTATTTTTATATTATATATATATATAACGCTACCCTTTTTAACATACTTATATATAATATTATAATATATATATATATATATATTATATATAATATATATATATAACACAACATAAATGTATGTGTGTGTGTGTGTTTTGTGTTTATGTGTGTTGTGGGGTTGTGTGTGTGGTATATATATATATAATATATTATATAATATATTATATATTTACTATATATATATATATATATATTATATTATACGTATACAAATAATATAAAATCTATCATCTATCTATATATTTATTATATATACATAATATATATATATAATTATATATATAAACTAAATGCGTGCATATATATATATATATATATATATATATATATATATGCGTGTGGTGTGTGTGTGCACGAGAGCGCGTGCTTGTAAACGTAAACCTGTTCGAGCACACACGCGTGCAAAGAGGGGACGGGGCACATCACTCAAACTGCACTGCCAAACCCACTGAACTTGACGAGCGCGAGAGTTGAGGGCCGTGTACTCCCACGCCTCCCCTGGGGCATTTAGGGGCCCGGGGGCCCGGGGAAGTGGGGAAAAGGCATGAAATTGGTAGTTTTTCTCTTTTTGTGCATCTCTCGCTAGGGGCATCGAGGTGAGTCCCATGTGCTGTGTGCGCTCTCATAGGAGTATGTATATGTGCAAAGGCAGACATACACATATATGTATGTGTATATACATATACATATAAACATATATGTATATATGAAAAACACACACACACAAAAAAAATTGTGTGTTTGTGTAAAAATTTTATACATACATAACCCATAAAAAAACCCCCCCAAACCCCAAAAATTACTTTTCTAAATTGAAATGGTTTTAAAATACATTTCCGGAAAAATTTCTTCTGTTAGGGGAACAAGTTTTAGGAGTAAAACGTCTTCAATTTTAAAAACCTCTGTGAATATATGTGAATATGTAAATATTCATAATACTGCTAGATTTTATGTAGATATATATTTTGTATATTGGTTAAATACTATTTTAATATTTATATTATAATATTATTATATAATTTTATTTTAATATTTTTTGGGGTGGGTTTTGTGTTTGTGAATTTTCTGTATAGGTAGTTGAAATATATATTAAAATTTTTATCTTATATTATATATATATATTTTATATATATATTTTATATATGTATCACCCCAGGGGCAAAACACAAAACATAACACACACACACAAATATATATATATATTTTATATTAAAAATATAATATTTTATATATATTTTAAATATATAATAAAATATTTATATATGTGGGGTGTGTGTGGTGTTTAGTTTTGTTTTTGGTGTGTGGTTTGTGTTGTGTGTATGTAAAACCTTTTTATTTTATGAAAAATAAAAAAATTGTATCTCGAGTCAAATCCCAAAAATGTATGAAATTTGGGGTTGTACGTGTAGTGTGTGGGTGTTTTGGGGTGGTGCGGGTGTGGGGGTTTTTTGTGTGTGGTGTGTTGTGTGTGTTGTGTGTTGGGGTGTGTTTTTTCCCTTTTTTATTTACATAGAAAATAGATAGGAATTATATTTATATATAATATATTATATAATTATATTATATATATAAAATAATATATATATATGTTTTCGTGTAGGGTTGTATACATAAAATTGTGTGTGTGTGTTGTGTGTGTTTTGTGTGTGCGTGTGTGTTGTGCCCCGGGTTTAGCTACATAGAAAAATAATGGGTATTATAAAATATTTTATATATATATATAAAATTATATTATATTATATTTTGTCGGTATGTATATATTTTAATTTATAAAATTTTAATATATGTGTGTGTTTGTTGTGTGTGTGGGGTTGTGTGTGTGTGTGTGTGTGTGTGTGTGGTGGGGGCCTTTTTTTGTTTCAACACCCCTTTATTTCCAAATGTAGGACATTGGCCCCTCTAAATTCACTATTTAAGTTATTTGGCAAAACCCCCCTTGTTTTTTTGGGAAACCCCTTTCCCAATCAACCGTGGTTTTGCACGGCCGGGGCATCCCCCTTTGACCCGTCGATTGACTTTTTCAAAACGATTTGTCGTTTTTTTCGGAAAATAAGGCATTTTTACGACTGCCGCGACAGAGAACTAAACCATCGCGGTTTGTCATACACCACACAAAAAACACACCACTCACACACAAACCCAAAAAACCCACACCACAAACACACACACACACACACCCCCACAATTAATAAAATTTTATGTATAAAATTATATAAAATATATATTATATTATATATATATTTAAATAAAATTTCATAAAATATTATTTTTAAAAAAAATTTTTATTAAAATTTATTATATAATATGGGCCGCGGTGGCCGAAAAGGTTTTTGGGCGTCGGACTCAAAACTGTCCGACGGCAATCTGAGTTCGAGGGTTCGAGTCCCCCGGCCGGCCGGGCCCGTTTCCCTTGGGGGAAGGAACTTCACCTCGTTGCCTACCTAGCCACTGGGGGCCAAGCCCCGCTCAAGTCAGTGCCGGGTAAAAAACAGATGGTGACTCGATAAAAAACCGGGCGGAAGGAAAGGCAAAACCCCCGCTCTAAAATTTCTAAGAAAAAATCATGGGGGAAACCCCCCCCTCCCTCATGGCCGCGGGGGCCGAATGGTTAAAAGGGGTTTGGACTCAAGACTGTCACGACGGCAATCCCCAATTCGAGGGTTCCCAAATCACCGCCGCCACGTTGTTCCCTTGGGCAAAGAACTTCACCTTGATTGCCTACCTAGCCATGGTGGCCAAAGCCAGCCCAATCCGTGCGGTCCCAACCCGGTAAAAAGAGAAAGATACCTAAAAAGGGACCACCAGCACTCTCCGTGGGAAAAACTGGGGACCCTACCCCTACTCACTCCAAGAGCTCAAACATGAAAACACAATTAAATATCAGCTGGACCACGGCGGCTCAGACAGAACCCAAACCCTTTAAAAGAAGAAATATATTTATATATATATAATATAATATTATATATATTATAATTATATTATAATATTTGTACACACACACACCACAACACACCCCCACACACACACAAGCATATGTGTTATGTGTGTATATTATATATATAAAAATTATTATATATATATTTATATATTATATATATATATAATTGTTTTATATGCCAATATAAAATTTTTAAAAGAAATATATATGATTAGATTTTTTTTTTTTCAACACCTTTTTTCCACTGCGCAAAACGGCCCTCATCGATCATTAATTTTAGAGGATTTTGGAGTCTACCCTTGCCCGGGTTTGGGTGCTCTTCCAATAAAACCCCGGGTTTGGGCGCTTAACACCTGTGCCCCGGCGGTGACTTCCCCTACGATACCTGCGTTTTGACGCCGTGAGATCCGGCTCGAGCGAGCAGTCCGGAGGGGCAGGCTTTTTCCCGCTGCCGGGGCGGGGAAATTTTAACTGGGAACCATGATTTTTCAGAGCCCAAGAGCTCTAACCCCTGGACCAAGACGGTAGCCCATATATGTTAACACACACCACCCACACACCCCACCCCACACACCCACCACACACACACACACATAAAATATATTATAATAAAATAATTATAATATATATATATATTTTATATAAAATAAGATCCATAAAAACACATCAGTATTTTTAAATATATTAATATATAAAATATATTTTAATTTCTTATATATTATAATGTTTGTGGTGTGTGTGTGTGTGTGTGTGTGTATACATTAAATATATTATTTTAATTATTATAGATTTTAAATTATATATATATAATATTATATTTTATACATAATATATTTATTTTTTAAATATTATATTATATTTTTTTATATATAAAATCTTTTATTACATATATATATATATCTTATTTATCTAAAAAATTTTATATTATTATAAAAATTAAACAGATTATACACTGATTTTTATATATGAAATGTATGTATATGGATATTTTGGGATAATTATATATCTTTATTGTTATATATCAAATTGCATAAAATTACATATATTTTCCTTATTACACATCGTGTGTACTTTCAAAATAATATGTATATAAAATATATATATATATTATTATATATATTTTATATATGTATATAATATCTATAGATTATGGGAATTTTATATAGTAAAATATAGATTAGATATTTTTTTAAAAATAATATCCCAATATATAATGTGTGTATCCAAACCCCCCCCAACACAAACCCAAAAAACGCATCGCACCCACACACACACACACACCACAAAACCCCACACACCACACACCACAACCCCCAACACAACACACACACCACAAAATTTTATCATTATTATTATACATCCTAATATAAAATTTTAAAATGATATATATTATATATATTATATTTTTGTTTTTGTGTTGTGGGGTGTTTTGGGGTGTGTTGTTTGGGGGGGGTTGTGTTTTTGGTGTGTTGTGTGGGGTGTGTGTATTGTAATTATATAAATATATATTTTATATATTAAATAAAATATTTTTTATACAAAAAAATACAACACCACTAACCACACACACACACATACACCCACCTACACACACAAACAAAAACACACACAAAACCCCCAACACACCCCAAACACCCCCACACCCGCACGCACGCACGCACCACGCACGCACGCACCACACACACACACACACACACAACACACAAACACACACCACAAAAAAACACACACCACACCACACCAAAACCCCCACTTTCCACACACACCCCACACCACACACACACACCCTTTATATTATATTTTATATATATAAATATAAATATATATATATATATATATATAAAACATATAAAATTACATCTTTTAATTTTATATAAATCTATCTACATATATATTTTAATATTTTATTATATTATTATATATATTATATATAATTTTATGTATGTATAAAATTAAAATATATAATATATTATTATATATATATTATATATAATATAAATTTATAGTATATATATAGGGGGGGCCGCGGTGGCCGAATGGTTAGAGGGGTGGGACTCCGGACTGTAAAGATTTTTTTATATATTTATAAGTATTGTGTGTGTGTGTGTTTTTTCCTGTGTCCCAAAAAATTTTATACATTAAATGAAATATGTTTTATTTTATATATTAATTTTATTTTATAAAATTTATTAATATATATAAAAGGGTTATATTTTATTAGTTATTTATTATTTTGTTAATATTTTAATTTTATATATTTTATATTATATATATCTTTTGTTGGTGTGGTTGTTTTTTTGTGTGTGTTGTTTTGGTAAAAAAATCAAAAATAAGGAAAAAAATATATTTCTATATATATATATTATTATATAAAAATTTTATATATATGGCAAATATTATGTTTTATATATATATCTATATAATATTATTTTTAAAAAATTTATATATATATATAATATTATATTTATCATATATGTTTGTGTGTGTGTGTGTGTAAAGTGTGTTTGTGTGTGTGGGGTGAAAAATAAATAATAAAAATGAATAAATATATATATATAAATATAATATATATATATATATATATTATTAGATTAATTATTTTAATAGTTATGAAATTTATATTATTTTATATTTATATATTTTTTTATATATATATTATGTGTTATTAATACATCTATTTTATATTTTAAAATTTTTATATATATATTATTTTAATTTTAAATATCTTCTTTTAACGGAAAGGTTTCTGTCTGAGCCCCCGTGGTCACAGCATGATTTTAAATTGGGTATTTTCTTTTTGTATGCCCTGGAGTGATTACTTGGGTGGGGTTTCCCCGTTTCCTTTCCACGGAGAGTCCCGGTGGTCCCCCTTTTTGGGGTAATCATTCTCTCTTTTTTATCCGGGTTTGGGAACCCAGCCTTTGACTTGGGCGGGCCTTGGCCACCCAGTGGCTAGGTGGGGGCAATAAAGGGTAAAATTTCCTTTTGCCCAAGGGAACAACCCCGGCGGTCGCTTTTCAAACCCCAAACTCAGATTCCCGTCGGGGGCCAGTCATGAGTCCGATCTTAACCATTGGGCCCAAACCGCGGCCTTGACAAATCAGGGGCTTCCTGTTTTTTTTTCCTTAGAAATTTAGAGCGGGGGGTTTTGGCCTTCCCTTCCGCCCGGGGTTTTTATCGAGTCACCATCTCTATTTACCCCGGGACTGACTTGGCTGGCTTGGCCCCCCATGGGCCCAGGCAGGCAATCGAGTGAAGTTCCCTTTCCCAAGGGGAAAAAACGCGCCGGGCCCGGGGACTCGAAAACCCGAACTCAGATTGCCTTCGTGCCCGTCATGAGTCCCGATGTCTTCCCCCTTTTCCCCGGGCCCCCGCGGCCCACTAAAAGGGTATATATTAAAATTCAAAAGGGTAACATATATAAAAATATAATATATATATTATATATATAATTTTAGTATGTATATTATATTTTAAAATAAAAAATGTGTTTTATATATGTTTTATATTATATATATATTATATATAATATTTTATAGGTATTATATAATATTTAAAAAAACAGACACCCACACAAAGCTACAGAAGAAAGGGAAAACCCCAAAACCCCCCCACACACACACACACACACAACACAACACACACACACACACCACAAAACACCCCAAAATATATATTTATATATTATATATTATATATTTTATATAATAATACACACACAAAAAATTTAAAAAACACACACACACACCCACACCACACACACACACAAGCACACACACACACACAAAAAAACAAACCCCCCAACCAAAACACACACAACCACCCCAAACACACACTATTCATATATAAAAAATAAAAGTACTAATGTATTGTAAAATAATAATTTTCAAAAATATATATATAAATATATATTTTATATATATATATAAAATATAATATATATTTTAAAATATATGTGGTGTGGTGGTGTGTGTGTGTGTAAAGTGTGGTTACACACCCCCTACACACACACCCCCCCAAAACAACACAAAACCCCCACCCCACACACACACACACACCACCACACACACACCCACACACACACACACACATAATAAGATAGATGATAGAAAAGATAAAAAGATAGATAATAGAGAGAAAGATTAATAGATGATAATTAAAATTTAAAGGGGTGTATTTTATATCATATATTATATCTGTATTACAAAATATACCTATTGTGATCACATATACCATATGTGTAAAACCCCACCACGCACTCACACCAAAAAACACAAAACACACAAAAAAACACAAAAAACACACCACACCCACACACCCCACACACAACACACACACACCCACAAACACACACCAAAACACCACAAAACAAACACACACCACACACACACACAACCCCACACACATTAAAAATTTTCTTATTATTAAAATCCCTCCCCAATATTATGTATATATATATATTATATATATTTTATGTTATTTTGGTTTTATATATATTTAAATATAATATATAATTTATTTAAAATTTGATTATTATAATATATTATATTATATATATATATATATATATATGTACATATGAAAAATTATACGTACATATTATTACTATTATTTAATTTTTAAAGGTTTTTCTAGTCATTAATCCGACACAAAACCCCAAAGGGTATCCCCTTTTAATTTTCTAGAGGGTTTTCTTGAGAGTACCACCCTTTTTCCTAATTAAAAATCGACCCTGGTTCCTAAACTACCACTTTTGGGCAACTTCCCCTACTAAAACCTTTCCCCCCCCCTACAAGGTGAAAATTTTTCTTTTCTCGCACACAACGCGCGTCTCTCTCTCTCTCTCTCTCCTCTCTTCTCTCTCTCTCTCTCTCTTCATCTATCTCTCTATCTATATATATATATATATATATTATATTATATATATATATATATATATACTATATATTTATATGTTTGTGTGTGTGTGTGTGTGTGTGTGATGTGTTGTGTGTGTGTGTGTGTGTGGTGTGTGTGTGTGTGTGTGTGTGTGTGTGTGTGTGTGTGTGTGTGTGTGTGTGTGTGTGTGTGCATATTATTTTCAATGCGTGTGTATACATATATGGCTTCTACGGCTACTGACACTTAGGAAGGTCATAAACGTTTTCCACAATTTTTCTTTCAGAGGAGACCTTGCAAACCTCTTTTGCTGTTTATTGTGCTAGAATTTTGAGGGACTTCATTTGAGTGGAATCGCTATGATACGGTGTCCACTGTTTGTTACCGTTTCTTTTATCATAATCATTATATTTTATCGTTTGCGTTAGTATTTCGCGAATCACGGGGAAAAAAGTTATGGAAACAAAGTATCACTGAAGACAACGTGTCTGGTAATATATGATTTT
Source organism: Penaeus monodon (assembly GCF_015228065.2). Taxonomy (NCBI): domain Eukaryota; kingdom Metazoa; phylum Arthropoda; class Malacostraca; order Decapoda; family Penaeidae; genus Penaeus; species Penaeus monodon. The sequence goes on from NW_023657863.1 coordinate 9,916, forward strand.
TTTTTTTTTTTTTTTTTTTTTTTTTTTTACAATGCTAAAGAAAAAACTGCCTATGAAAAATTCGAGGTCCTTCGTTGTTCCATTGAGGGGGGGGCTAGAGATGAATGCCGAGGCACAAATTTGATGAAAAGCACGGTGTTTTATAGACCAATTTAATGAATAAGTTTGCTACAAAAATAGCCCAAACCGACAACTCCCCAACGCTCGTGTGAATGTTACCCTTTTCTCATGACCCCCCAATGGATTCTAATGTTCTCGATTTCACAAGTAATATGACCACGATTCCAGAGATTTTAATGGAAGACTTGATGGGGAAACAGATGTGCAAGCCAACGCTACATGTGGCGCCGTTTGGCATCTAAGGAATACCGATGTCAAAACAGCCCAGATGTTACTGAAGAACCTAATTAAGATGCGGGAGCGTTTAGCATTATTAAACTTTTACGTATTGAAATATCTATGGGGGCCTTATAGACGATAGAAGGGTCCCTCTTGCAATGTGACGCAAGGAGTGATTCAGTAGTGTGCCACTATTTCATCTATATTAATTGTGAACTTTGTGAACTCGTGATTGGACTGACTTTTTTCGTGTACCAGGAAGTTAAAGTTATCTTCGGGTTTTGTTTTTTGTGGTAAGAATGAAATGAGTATTAAGTACCCTTCAAACTTTTGAAATGTTCAGAAGGCTAAATGCTTTCATTGATTATTGGAAAACCAATGGCATATGTTAAAGTCACTTATCAAGAATACTTCAATATAAGTAATGTATTAATTCTAATAACTTACTAATTGTAAAATAAATTTCAAGTGCGCAATCCATATAACATTTAAAATCAGAAACAAACAACACAAAGTACTACATGAGTAGACTAACATAACATTTCAATCAACGTCATTTCCATCCACTGATGGATACGTAGGCGGAACACATGAGGTTATCAATTTTACTAAATTGATGGCTCATCACCATTAAACACACAACATAAGTAAAAATTGCGTCTCATTCGGATACACTGATAATCCATTACACGCATGACTGATATAAACACTGAAAATCTTATGAATGTATTATTTTCGTTACTCATGGCAACTTTTTATCAGAAAATACATCGCTGTAAAATATTTTTGGCACACCTAACGCGGAAGTTGTAAACTCTGGACAAATTATAAGTTTTGATCGGGAAATGTGTGTACTCGTGTAGCCTGCACTTCGCAACATTCAAGTAGACATTCTTATGTTCATAATTTTTAGGCAAATACAATATTTTTATTTCAATAACGGTAAAGCTGTCATATATTTAAATTAATAACAAAAAAGTATGACTGGTTCTTATATCTCACTGTACTCATCAACAGATAAATTCGTTTAAAAACTTGACTCGAAAGATAGCGAGGAAGCGAGGGAGAGAAGAGAGATAGATAGATTAAGAGAGAGAGAGAGGAGTCTATCTTCTTTACCCCTTATTGTTTATTCTATCAGCATTTCCATCTGTCTGACACACGCACATACAATACATACATACATACATACATACATACATACATCATTCATATATATATATATATAGATATATATATATATATATATATATATATATATAGATATATATATATATATGTATATATTATAATATATATATATGTATATATATATATATAATATATATAATATTTATATATATAATATATATATAGTATATTATATATATATATATATATATATATATGTGTGTGTGTGGTGTGTGTGTATGAATATATTATGTATGTATGTATGTCCTGCATCTACCCCTGTCTATACTCATCCCTTCTTATCTCTCTAACTCTATCTATATATATATATCTATATATATATATCTATATAGACATATAATATATTACTATAATATATATGTATATATATATTATCTATCTACTATAATATCTCGCTATATCTCTCTCTCATATAAAAATATCTCTATATATATATATATATATACTATGTGTGTGTTGTGTGTGTGTGTATGATATATGATAATTATGTATGTAATGTATTCATAACCATGTATATATATAATATATAATATATATATATATATATATATATATATATATATATATTATATCTGAAATATATAATACTTATGTAATATGTATAATATATAAACGTCAGGTCCAATATATTTAACCTCCCAATATATAATATCTATATATATATATATATATATATATATATATATTATATATATCTATATATATATATCTATATAAGTATTGTTATGTTATTATTAATTATTATTATTATCATTATCATTACTGTTATTATTATGTTTATTGTTATTATTATCATATTAATTATTATTGCTGTTTTGTTATTGCTGCAGATGTCGTGTTTGGTTGTTGTTTACTTTTCATATTATTTATTATTATTAATTGTTAATGTATTAACATTATTATTACAATTATCGTCATTCCTATTGTTATAGTTATTAACATTATTATTAAATCAATATTACCGTGTAGTATGACTATCAAGTTTATGATTATCATTATCACTGTTATCATTACCATTATCTATATTATTATATTCTATTTCGTTGTTTTTTAACTGTAAATTTATCTTCTTATTATGATCTTATTGCTATTATTACTATGAAAATCATCACTGTATCACAATTATCTTTAATTTTTAGCATTATTTAATATTATAATTTTTATCATTATTATTATTTTTGTTGTTTTCATCAATCTATTAATTATTATCATTGTCATTATTATAATTGTTATAATATCAATATAAATGTTTATCATTATCATTATTAGTAGCAGTTGCACGTAGTAGTATTAAGTACATCAGAATCATCATATGTTAATACATTAACATTATTATCATTGGTTATTTTACTACTGCTGCAATCATTAAGTGGTGATTTTCTGCTCGAAACACGAAAAAATCCAGTTTTGTGTGTGTTTTTTATGATAATAAGAAGAAACCGACAGAGGGGGGGGCCTCCTGGCGGCCCAAATTCGCGAGAAGTTTGTTGATATCAAGAGCTGGAAATAGCGTCCGGTTAGTCGCACATGATATGTTTGAGAAACGTATATAGCAGCATTTAGAGGATTTATGCTTGGCAACTGGGGCATCTATTGTGTTAAGCCTTTTTGGTATGCCAAAATGGATTTTTTTTGTTTGGGCAAGAAGATGCTGCGTCGAATCCATGCCTCCTCCAGCCAGTGACGGTAAATCGTTGTGGTGGATAATCACACACTAATATAGAGAGATAGGAATAGATAGATAGACAGAGAGAGAGAGAGAGAGAGAGAGAAGAGAGAGAGAGAGAGAGAGAGAGAGAGAGTGGAAGGGGGAGAGCACAAGGAGATTGAATAGACAGTGAGGGAGAGAGTCGGTCTACAGTTTCCGTTTTTCATCCCGAACCGAGTGGCCGATGCGTTCTCTTGCACACCTAACGCCGGAAGACGCAGTCCGCTTGTTTCAGCTTTTTTTTCGAACGTAACAAACACAAACACAAAAACGTATACACACACGCACACACACACACCACACACACACACACACAACACCACAAACACACGCAACACCCCACACACACACACACACACCACATACACACACACACACACCGCACACCACACACAACACACACACCACAACACAAACACACCAACACACACACACACACACAACACACTATATATATATATATATCTATATATATAGATATATATAATATATATTATATATATATATTATATATATATATTATATTATCATATATATATATATATATAAATATATACATACATACATATATATATATTATATATGTTGTGTGTGTGGTGTGTATATATATATTATAATATATGTATATATAATGTGTATATATATATATAAATATATATATATATGTATATATATATGTGTGTGTGTGTGTGTGTGTTTGTGTGTGTGTGTGTGTATATGTTTGTGTGTGTGTGTTGTAAGTTCGCAAAAAAGCTGGAACAAGCGGACTGCGTCTCGGCGTTCGGGGTGCAAGAGAACGCATCGCGCACTCGGTTCGGGATGAAAACGGAACTGTAAATATAATATATTTGCATGTAAATACATATATATATCTAAGATATATTATCATATAATATATATATATATATATATATATATATAGTATATTATATATAAATATCTAGGTATATATATATATGTATATATATATATTATGCATATATAATATATCTATATATATAAATATATATATATAGTATATATATGGACATATATATCTATATATATATATTATTATGATCATATATATTATATATATATAATATAATAATATATATAATATATATATCTCTATATATGTCTGTAATATATATATATATATTATATTCTATATATATATATATATATAATAGACATAATATATGGAAGAAAAACCCGCAATACAAAAACTGATTTATTTGATTTTCAATAAATCTAGTTTTGTATTGTTGTGTTTTTCTTCCATTGTATCAGCAAGGAAGAGTGTTTTTGCTATTCACATATATATAGTAATATATGATATTATTAAATATATATATATATATATTATATAGATATATATGTAGGTACAAAGGTAAAAAATATATATAATATAAAATTACTCCCGCCCCCCCCCCCCCTCTTCCCATAAACATCATGTGAGACACGCTTTTTATCGGCATTGTCTCTTATCTCTCACTGAACGTTGCAACGCCGTTTGTGCCGATTATTGTAGTTAGAACTCACACATGCCAAAGATGAGCAGTTTTGAGATTTAGCAATTTAAGTAACTGATTAAACACACACAACACACACACACACACACAGGCACACGACAACACACAACACCACACCACACACACAACACACAACACACACACCACACACACACACACACTGACACCCACACCACACACACCCACAACACAAACACACACACACGAACGTTATTGTCTTCCGCAATAAGCATATGACATATCCGTCATGGTATTCCTGCTGTTTATAGCAAAGGCGGATTAGTAGTTTCGCTACCAGCGGCATCCTTGCGGTTGACCCTCTGAATTGTAGCCAACTGTGTGCCCCAGCATGGCCTGAATTCACCACCCCTTTTGTAGGAAAGTACAACCCCTGTATTTTTCTTGTTTTCCAGTCTTTCTTGCACGTCTTCCTGTTTTATTAAGATTTTTTTTATCCTGTTTAATTCCATTAAATATCTCCGGTCTGACTTAGAACTGGAACTTTTTGTCATCGTAGGGATATTGAGGCTTTCTTTCGGTCTTATGCCGATTGTAAGCCGATACTCAAGCATCCCCTCTATAAGTTTTTACCTGATTTTTATAACCTGCAAGTGTTACTAGTAGTTCTGTTACCTCAATTCAATGACAACTTGATCCAAGTCGATCGTCTATAATCAGTCTTCCAAATGCTTTTTTACTGCTAGTTGTAGGCTTCGGAAATAGTTGCCTTCAGAGGATTGTAACTTCTCCGACTCTTAATAAGTGTATTGATCAGCTAATATTTTTTTTGCAACGTAAATCGGGGTGATCTCTATCTTCTCTTTCTTTTTTAGCTGTGTTTTGACCTGCGCTGACACCTTTCGTGGTATAATTCTCGAACTGTTTTTTCAGCGGGAATTACCATAATACTATCCTCCGTGCTAGTACAGTGTAACGTGTCGCCTCTCATCCGAGGTCGCGGATCACGCCCCGCCCATGCGCGAGAAGTTGCAATTGTCGCCCGGAGGTTTACTGCTGTTGCTGGGCACCACGCGGGTAGGACTAGGTTTTCAGCCGGTCGCACCAGCTGACACACTGAGCGAGTCGGCTTAGTCGACACAGGCCGGGCTCCCTCATAGCTCGGGCGAGCTAAGCTTCGCAATATCTGTTACTTATCCTTAACCATATACTAGTGATAATAATGATAGAATTAGAGCAGCTTGACAGTTTAAGCAAACTGACTATGTGATGGGAATTACGGGGTGAGGTAAATTAGTAATAGGTTGACATGCGAGATCGAATGATAGCAAGGCGGAGGAGGAGGGGGGTTAAGGCAAGTTAATGGTTTGTCTCTGTGTTCTGTATAACGGCCGATACAGTACAACCCTCCATGTCTATAATACTCCTGTCAAACCAGCGATTTCCCAAATCATAAAAAAAATATAAAGGTCTCCTGAAAACAGCAGGCGCTCATGACTATCTAACCTGACAATATGAAGTTACAAGAATTCGCTCGAGTCTATTCGAAAGAATACATGCCAATAGATTTAAGACATTTCGGAAGAAGCACAGTGGAGTACCAACAACGTATCTTATGTGTGAAACGGGTTACCAAAGTACTAAGCATTCATATCGTAAAGATCGAACTGAAGCGATTTGGCCATCCTTAATTTTTCTTTGGTGAAATACCAGCGCTATGCAAAGGTAGACAGCCGTAGAAACCTTCGGCACGAACAGAAGCCGCGCTGGGTGCAAAAGAAGACCTCTGACTACGTTTAAAACATTTTTGTTTGTGCATTTGTGTGTATGTATGTGTGTGGTGTTGTGTGTGTGTGCTGTGGTGTGTGTGTGTGTGTGTGTGGTGTGTCAAATCCAGTGATATTTTATTTTTACATATATTTATATTTTTCATTCTTCCTCGTAGTATCATTCTTGTTTTTTTGTCACTGAATTATTCTTGCAACTTTTTCACAAGATAAACATGATGTTTTTTCGGAGAATGATTCGCGATCAGGAAAGCTGTTAATGACCGGTGTCTTCTCATGACTTTTGCTTGGCAGCTGCTTTCGTGTTTTGCAAGCTACCAAGTCCGCCTTTTACATATGTAGGTATGTAGCGGATTTACCGTGATAATGATAAAAAATATAATAAGGAGATGGGTTTTGCCGAGTTTATTTGCGTTCATACCGTTTATGCAAACGCCCCACATCCTTTGTGTGCGCGTGTGTGTAGCTATATATCTATCTGTATAGATATATATATATATATATATATATATATATATATATATATATATATATATATATATATATATATATACATATATAATATTTAAATATATATGATTCACACACACACACACACACAACATATAAACAGACATATAGATTAGATAGTAGATAGATATTTGTACATATATACACAACGCTATACACACAGACACACACACACAGGCACATATATATATATATATATAAATATATAATATATATAATATATTTATATATATGTATATATATATAATATATACATATATATATATATGTATATGTATATCTCTATCTACTATTTACTTATTTTATTTTATTTTTTACACACACACAACACGCACACAATACATACACACACACACACACACACCGCACACACACACACACACACACACACACACACCACACACACAACACACCACACACACACACATATATATATATATTATAAATATATTTAATATATAGATATATATATATATATATATATATATATATATACATATAGACATATATATCTATATATAATATATATATTATAGACATATAGACATTATATATATATAATATATATATATATTATATATATATGTCTATATATATGCATATATATATATATATATTATATATATCATATAATATATATATAATATATATATATAATATTAGGTATATATAAATATATATATAATTAATGCACCCCCCAACAAACACACAAAACCACACCACACACACACACATCATATATATATATATATATATATAATATATATATATATTATATAATATATAAATATATATTATATATATATCCCATCTATATACATATATATATCTAGATGTATAGATAGATAGATAGATAGATAGATGGATAGATAGATGCTACACACTACACGCAAAACACACATACAACATACACACACACACACACCACACAGACACGACACACACACACACACACACACAACAGGGCAACACACACGACACACAATCACTACACACACTCACACACACACATATAGATAATCTATATACATATATATATATATATATATATATAATATATTATATATATAATATATAATATATATATATATATGTATATATATGATATATATACTATATTTATATATATATTAGATATATCTGATATATATTTATTAATATACACAGATCATGCATTTACCTCCTTATCTCATATCTCTATATATATACCATACCTATATATCTATATATATATATATATATATATAAATCTATCAAACTATCTCATAATATATATATAGCTACCCACACACACACCCACACACAGCACACACACACAACAACACGTACACTACACATACACACGTACACACACACCCAACACACACAGCACACACACAAACACACACACACACCACACACACACCACACACACACACACACACCACACACCCACCGCCCAACATATATATCTCTATCTATATATTTATATATATATACATATCTCTATATCTATATATATATATATCATATACTATACTCTAGATATATACTATATTATATAAATATATATCTACTATCTATATCATATATCTATATATCTATATGTGTGTGTATATATATATATCTATATCTATATATTCTATATATATATATGTATATCTGTGTATATTGATATTATATACCTATTATATATACATACTGTTGTATATCTATATCTCATCTATATATTCCTATCTATCTCTCTCTCTCTCTCATATCCTCTCTATATATGTATCTATATGTGTATGTGTAGATATATAATATCACATAGATCATAAAAACGGTACCACACACCCACCACAACACCTACCTCCCCCCACACACACACACCCACCCACCCACCCACCCCACCCCACACACACACACACACCCACCATATCTTCTCTATATTGTATATAGATACTAGATTCTACATCTGTTATATATATATATATATCTATATATATCTCTGCCCCTATTTTGTCAATATTATATATCTATCTTAAATATATATATCTCTCTCTATATATATCTCTATGCATCATTTATACATATATATATATATATATTATATATAATATATATAGATATATATATATATATATATATATCCTAATCTATAGCACACACACACCACTACACACACACACACACACCCACACACCAACACACACACACACACAACACACACACACACACACACATATATTTTAAAAAAGAAAATCTATATAAATATTATATATATATCTATATATATTATATATATATATATATATCTATATATATATATATTTTTTTTGTTTTTTTTTAAAATATGTGCGTGTGTGTGCTGTTTTGTGTAATTTACACATACATATCATTTATATATATATATATTATATATTATATATATTATATATCTATATATAGTATACTATTATATATATATTATATAAATATATATAGATAATATACTTATATTTATATATATATATCTCTTATATATATACCTATTACAATATAATATATATTTTTTTTTTTTCAGCTGCCCCGAAGGAGTCGCTCACCAACCCGCCTCTCCGGACGCGGAACTTCAGCCCAGACGAACTCTCACAAGTTAAAGGTATGAATTTTTTATGACGCAAACATTGAAATTGACGTTCCGTATCTATAAGTTGACGATTACGCTGACTTATGTATTTATCATCACACATACACATACCCACGATCATAAGTTCGATGACAGAGACGCGTATGTTACTAGAAGCAATGCAGAAGACGGAATGGGGATGGTGAAAAGTGATGATGGGTAAAACAGACGTAAAGGACAATGCTTGATCGGGTTGATAATTGATTTTGAATCATATAATTTGGCGTCCAGAAGTGGGAAGGGGAACTTTTTTTTGACTGATTAATCTAGCTGATTGACATTACTCATTAATTGGCTATGATACAGAAATTTATGATGTTCTTGTATTTCTTTCTCTGTAACTAGTACAAATAGATAACAGATTCCTTTTCTATTTTAATGTATGTATGCTCGATAGACCATGGCTAAAAATGTTCATTTGTTTATTAATTTATTTTCTTTAAGCCTGA
>NW_023657864.1:0-5000 GCF_015228065.2 Penaeus monodon
ATTTGTGGTTGTGTGTGTGTGTGTTTTGTTGTGTGTGTGTGGTGTGTGTTTTGTGAGTTTGTGTTAGTGGTGTGTGTGTAGTGTGTGTGTGTATGTTTGTAAATTAAAGTTATTTAAAACTGGCAAAAAGAAATGTGGAGCATCATCCCTACTTTTGTATTTTCTTTATATTTACTAAAAGAATTTCCTTTTTGCTTCATGCTTTCAGCTATAAACCCAGTGTTTGCTTCTCCCCATTTTTTTGTATTTGTCATCAAAAATGAAATTGCTTTTCTGGGGGGCCCACCATGAGGGATGAGACAAAATGGTTTCCGGGTGAAAAACCCTATGAGGGGATGGTGCACCCACCCCGGGTTCATTCCATTTTTTGCAAGGGAGAACTCTCCCACTGTGTTTGCCGTGCGTGGCATCCCTATTCCCGGGGAGACGGATCCTAAGGTTGAGCGATTTTTTGCGCCCTCGCTGCGACACCCTCTTTGGTCCTTTTTTTCGGGTTGAGGGGTGGCTTGATCGGCCCGGTCAAGTCAATCGGCTGGTCAAATTGGCTGGGGTCAGCGGGCCCTGTTCAGCCCGGTGGCGCATGGTCCCGCGACTGCCATCATACTGTAATAGGGGTGTTATATTTCCTCATTACCCCTTTGGCTATAGGGAATTTTGATCCCCAACTATAGTTTTTCCCTTCATTGGATTCCATGGTTGGGGGGGGGGGGGGGGGGGGTGAAAATGAAGAATTCTAATGTTTAGTACTAAAAATTTAACAAAATCTAGCTCTCTCCCTGACGACCTACGCAACCCCCCGACCTTTTCCCTCGGGAAAACGTACTGTTGCACTCGGGAACCTTTTTCAAGTTTCCCAAAAGGGCAAGAATGGGAATCAAAATGGTTCCCGGGTTTTCCCCAAACCGGGTAAAAGGGGAAAAGTCCTCCTCAGTATAAGGAAATCTTCCCTGTAAAATAAAAAGGGTTTTCATATATAAGTACTTAGTAGTGAAGCCTTTGATGGTGTTCAATCATGGATCGTGATATTTTTGAACACATCAAAAATAGTTAGGTATTAAACTTGATCCTCGCATCCCCCCACGCGGTGGACCTAATAGTTGGGGTTTTGTTACCAGACGAGAATGACCGTCTTTTGTCGTATCGACATTCCGGGGGCTCAAGTTTCATGTTTCCCACAAACCCTAAATCATTGTAAGGGAATTGTTTTTTCCCAAACCCCGATGAGGTATTCTGGGGAGAAACTGTTAAGGGAAAACTAGAAATTTTAATGTAGTGGCAGAAAAAACGTTTTAAAAGAAATTTGTTTTTGGAAAAGAGCACCCCGCTCTCCTTCTAACTTTTTAAAACATTACCCTTCAGAATAAGTTAGGTTGGCATGGGACCACCTCAAGTTAAAACCATATGTGCCCAACCCTATGCGTACTTCCACTGACAGGGGGATGGGCATGGACCAAATCTTCCTTTTAAGGGAAAGGAAACCCCAGAGTATTGTAAAGTGTGGATAAAACAGGCATCAAGGGAAAGACAACTTCAAATCCATATGCTGTTCCACTGCAAAAAAGCCTCATGAAGCTTCTTCAAAAAAAAAATAAAAGGTACAAATTTTTGGGAAAAAAAGTATTGGTAAAAAGGGGCAAGGAGAAAGTTATTTTCCAGAGGGAAAGCGAGTGCCCTTGCTGTTTCACACCAGGTAAAACCTTTGCTTCGGTTCTACCCATCCTCCTTCCCCCCCCCCTTGCCCTCCGGGGCTTTTTACACCACACACTCCACACACGCCATTTCCTTTAAACCTCAGTCCCCCCCTTTTGAAACTCCTCTGGGGGAATTCCCCCGAAACGGGGTAGGAGTGGGGGGTTTTGAGGGACACCTCCTCCCAAAGTAAGGTCTTTGAGCCATCTTTAAGGCTCCAAGGCCCCAACGGGGACAGGTCCAGCTCCACCCCCCCCAGGGGCCCCAGCCCCCCCCAAAAGCCCCCCAAACAAAGCCCCGGACGCCTTTTTCCCCGGAAAAAACCGAGCCTTCAAAAGCCTAAAAAGTGGGGCTTTTGGAGGCCAGGCGGGCCCAGGGGGCTCAAACGGGGGGACCTACAGAATGCCCCCACATCCAGGGGGCCCCCGTGCTAGGCAAATGCCCTGAACAAAGGCTCAGGTCTGTCCTTTGCCCAACAAAAAAATCTGAGCCCGTCAAAAAAGGAAACCGTGGGAAAAATTCCCCGGGGAAAAAACCCCTCAAAAGATTCTCCCAAATCCTGGAAAAGGGGCGCCCAAACCAAAACCCAAAACAGAAAATTGTTTAACTTAGTCCCCCCTTGGAAAAGTGGAAAACCATTGGTCTTTTTAACAGAATAGAGTAAAACGAAATAAAGGGGTTCTAGAAAAATCCTAGTAGGTGTTTGTGGCATCTTTCTGAGTAAGTGGCAGCTTCTATGAAACGTTTCTAAAACTAGGATAATATTCAGTAATATGCTCGGACGCCTTTGATATATCCGATGTCAATTTTGCGTCATCTCGCAACTTTTTTCTGTTGTTGCTAATATCCCTTTCCCAAGTGGCGGATTGTTCTCTGTTTATGTCGTGTTCCCTTTCATATGCTAACTTACATCATTACAAATATTGGTTGATTAAATATTTTTTTCTTGCACAAGGTCGTAGGAGCAGTCAGTCTTTTCAATACTATTGCAGTTTTCCATAGCTTGCCTGAAGAATCTCACGCATCGTAAAAAAAGAAGAAAAAAAGAAAAAAAAATCCGAAGTACCCTTTTTTGTTCAATTGCTAGATTGCCTCCCACTCCCCCCTAAAATATAAAAATAAGAATGGAAAGAGGAATATAAATAAAATAAGAATAATACTAATAATGATAAAAGCAGTGATAATGGTAATGATAATGATAATGATAATGATAATAGTAATAATGATACAACTAAAACATTATCAATAACAAGTAATAGTAATAATGTAATAAGAAATGTAACTGAACTACTTATAGAGAGAAAAAAAATATACTTCATTTAACGACATATCCCTTGATCTTTCATTGCTAACAACCGTAATACCTTTATTTTTATTAATTCTAATTTGCCTGATTCTTTTATGAATATCAAAATTATTTGAATTCACGCTAGGATACGATGGAAGTAGGACAAGGTTAGGAACCAGAGTGCCATGCAAAGGGATCCGACCACTGTATTTTCATAAGAAACGACGCAAAGAAAAATGCATGTTTAACATAACTTTTTTTCAACGTATTTTTATGGCTATATCATATTGGGTTACAGTCTGCGTTTGATAATAGTTCTCCTCATGTTCAATTTATAATCCTCCTTGGATTAGGACTGACTTGTTTACGATTCTGCTGATGGATTAACTATATTTTCGCAAGAATAATATCAATTAACCCATGTAAGGTGTTATTCGTGCTAATACGTACATATATAACTGCAGATATGAAATCGTGTACATTCATACAATCCTCTTCATTAATGGATGTACGTTCTGTTTCCCCGAGTACTGTGTACTGTAATTGCTGTTAAGAGGTGTAATGAAAGATAGGAAAAGAGAGAGAAACAGAACAGTGAAATAGACGTATATGAATTTAATTATTCCAGCGCACCTCTTCGTTCTGCAAGAATTAATTAGACAGTGTCACCAGCTAGACAACCGTTTTCTCTTTTGGTCTTAAAGCATAACGCGGTGACTGAAGATTCATATGCCTGCATATATGCATATGTATGTATGTACCGTATTCATGTTGACAAATGTAGAAATGGTTTTGAATGAGATTTAATATCTTCACAATACAGATGTATTTGACAATTTCGTTTATTTCCTCGTCTGACGAAGGTATAATCGAAACCGCTCAAATACATCTCTTGTATTGTTTGTACAAATAAATATATATACATATACATACCTGTATATATATAATATATATATATATAATATATATATATATATATATATATATGTGTGTGTGTGTGTGTGTGTGTGTATGTGTGAGTGTGTGTGTGTGTGTGTGTGTGTGTGTGTGTGTGTGTGGTATGTGTGTGTGCGTGCGTGCGTACACACACAGGCACACACACACACATATATGTGTGTGTATATGTATATATATATATATATATATATATATATATATATATATATATATATATATATATATAAATATATTACACACACACACTATATGTATGTATATAATGTACATATATACATATATTTGTATATACGCAATAACATATATACGTATATATATGAACATGTATATATATGTATATATAGCTATATAGACACACACACACACACACACACACACACTCACACACACACACACACACACACACACACACACACACACACACACACACACACACACACACACACACATATATACAGGCTAAATCTGTGGGGGATCTCGGAGCAGCAGGAGGCCCCAGAGGTACGGAGTTATGGCCCACCGGCGTGTGGACACGCTCTGGCTTCGTACCAACTCCAGCCCCCTAGCCACCCTGGGGTAATGGGGCGGCTCGGGGGAGGTGGGCCTTGCCAGTCCTCCTCCCCCCAGAATGACCCTCTGGGAACGTCTAAAGTAAATGGAAATGCTGGGGGGAGGGGTGTTGTCCCTCCCACCCAACAAGTAAGGCGGGCTGTGGGTCCCGCTGGGAGGGCAAATGTCGGGGTGCAGGATTGGAACGAGAGTTACTCGTCCCGCCTGCGCCCCGGCAGGCGCCAACCCACCATGAAGCTTGTGGGGGAAAGCCCTCGGGAACCCCACAGGTGGATAGGCGGTCCCACAGCCTGCCGACCCCCTTTATTTGGGGCTGTGTTGGCGGGGGCGGCAGAGGTGGCGTGCACCCGGAGTGACCACCCGAGGCTTAACCTCAGGGGTACTTTCCGGGTAGGCGCTTGGAACATCCGGTCCTTGCGGCAGGATGAGCGGTTACCTCTGCTATCACGGGAATTGAAGCGACTGGGAGTTGAGGTGGCTGCCCTCTCAGAGGTGA
>NW_023657864.1:17500-20000 GCF_015228065.2 Penaeus monodon
CTTCGAGTAATTGATGAAACACAGGTACAGGTCCTTCTGTGTTCTCTCTTTTTCTCTATGATCAATTCTAGATCCAGAATCTGGTCTCTGGTACCCCTTCCAGGGCGAAAACCTGCTTGCTCGTCTGCAATTTCTTCTCTTAACTTCATTTCATTCTTTCAGCAATAATTTTCCATAAAATTTTGCTGCTGTGACTTATGAAATATATATATATATATATATATATATATATATATATATATATATATATATATACTATATATATATATATATAAATATATATATATATATATATGTATATATATATATATATATATATATATATATATATATATATATATATATATATATGATGCATGACCCTACGTTTTTGCATAAGCTATTTAGTTTCTACCGGGAGCTTGCAGGAGTTTTGCTTGTCATTCTTACTGCCTACTTGAATTGCAGTTTCTTTATATCATTGAAATGATTATTGTTTCAGTCAATGTTGAGATCTTAGTCGCTGAGTAGTGAATATATGTTTTTGATGTTAAGGCTCAATTCTGTTGCTCTGGTCTTCAAGTTAATTAAATTTAACTGTGGTTTTCATACGTGTTTGTTCCTTTATTGTTACTGAAGCCACTCTTTCACTTAGTAAGTCGTAAATGTGTATGCTTCTCTTATACACACACCCATGAACTCGAATGCACTCATGCACACGGCTGTTGCTAAGGCATGCGCTCTCGCCGACCGCGGGTCAGCGTCTGGCACTCATTTGAGGTGCCATCACTTGAATTATGCTTCGGTGCCATCGCTTGAATTATGGCGGATAGTTTGCTGCAGGGCTAATTACACTTGCTTAAACCTACAATTTTGAGATGTATTGTACTTACGTACTGTTGGTTTGGCTGTTCCTTGGCGATCCTACTTGGGGGGAAACTGTAATACCGGTGCTATTTGGCACTGTTACGTGGCGTCCTATGGGTATGGTTATGCTTTTCAATTTCTAATGATTTCGTACTTTAGTAGTGTTTTTTCGAGGGGAGGGGTGATTATTTTCTATTTTTTGCTGCTGTTTCCTTCTTATGTGGCAATCTCGATGAGCCTTGGGACCGTATGGCAATGGAGCCTAGTATTCCTATTTGGCAGTTTTTGGCACTCGTTTTAGTTTAAAAAGACACACACACACCACACACACACACACACACACACACACACACACACACACACACACACACACAAACACACACACACACACACATACATATATATACTTATATATGCTAATATAAGCACACACACACATACATATATATACTTATATATACTAATTAAACACACACACACACACACACGCACACACACACAAGGAACGAGATGCCAAAGAATAGATGTGCATAAATTAGGAAATATGGCATAATATGTAAATATGATTAAATTTCCAGTTTGACATGAGTATAATAACTTTTTATATGCAAAACTCTTGACGGCAATTTTCGACATACCTTGCTAACCTTGTCCCAAAAGTGCATTTCAATGTTGGTAAGAATTCAGGATATTTTATTCAAAATATTATTCAAAAAAATATACTAAATATAAGGTTCAAACGTAAAGATATCCCTCCTGTTTGACAAAGCTATGTTAGCAATATGAGGATTTAACAAACTGAAGCATTTGATTTGTTATAGGAATACATCTCTCTCCTCTCGGCTCAAACAGTTACAGTTATTATAAATTTCTTATTTAGAAATCTTAATAAGCATATGAATATTTATATACCTATAGATATGTATGTTTGTATCTATCCATCTATCTATTATCTATCTTCTAAATCACACACACACACCCCCAAATCACACTCACACACACCACACACAAAAACACAACACACACAACACACACACACACACCACACACACACACATTATATATATATTATATATTATAATATATATATTTATAATAATATTGTGTGTTGTGGTTGTGTGTGTGTGGTATGTTAGTACTTTTTTACCCATATTGTATTATTTATATATAATATATACCATATAACTATAATATATTAATATATATTTTATATATATATAATTTTATATTTAAAATATAATTATATTATATAACATAATATAATTAATAATATAATATATATATTATATTATATATTATATATATATATCATAATATATATATATATATATATATATATATATAAATATTGTATATGCATTTATGTATATTTATATAATACACCCACCAACACAAAACCCCAACACCCAACCACACACCACACAAACACACACACACCACACACACACCACACCACAACATATTATATTTTATATATATATATATATATATAATATTATTATATATAATATATATTTTTATAGTCATGTGTGTATATATATTTATGTAATATAATAATATATATTATATATATATAATATATATATAATATAGTTATATTTATAAATTATATATATATTATTAAATTTAATATTTTTTTTTTACGGTAGGTTCA
>NW_023657864.1:25000-26099 GCF_015228065.2 Penaeus monodon
GTGTGGGTGGTGGTGAAAAGCACCGAGGGAAAGGGGTTGGTGGGAAGGAGGATGGGCTAGAACCAAAGAAAAGGATTTCCCGGGCTGTGCAACAGCCCCGGGGCACGTCGTTTTGCCTCTGGAAAATAACTTTCTCCTTGTCCTTATTACCATACTTTTTTTTCCAAACTTGTACCTTTTACATTGCTTTGAAGAAGCTTCTGAGCTTCTTTTTCAGTGGTAACAGCTATTTGGACTTGGGCATTGCTCTCCTTTTGGGCCTGTTTACCCCACTTTACCATACTCTAGGTTTTCCTTTTCCTTAAAAAGGGAAGAGTTGGGGTCCATGCCCATAACCCTGTCATGGAAATACCCGCATAGGGTTGGGCACATATGGGTTAACTTGAGGTGGTACCACCAAACCCAAATTATTCTGGAAGGGCTAAAGTGTTAAAGTTAAAAGAGCTGGGGTCTACTGTTCCAAACCATCAAATTTCTTCTTAAAAAGTTTTACTGCCACAAATTAAAATTTTCTAGTTCCTCTAACTTTTTCCTCAAAAACCCCCGGGTCTCGGGAAAAGACAATTCCCTTCAAAGATTGAGGGTTATGTGAGGAGAAAAATGAACTTGAGCCCCCCGGGAAAGTCGCATATCGCACAAAGACGGTCATTCTCGTCTGGGAACAAAACCTCAAATATTGGCTCCCCTCTCGCTGTGGGTGAGCGAGGATCAAGTTGACATACCTCAAATATTTTCCGATTGCTTCAAAAATATCACGATCCTGATTGATACACCATCAAAGGTCTTCACTAAAGTACTTTCTATATGAAAAACTTTCATATTTTCCCGGGGAAGATTTCCTTTGTGGGGCGAGGAGGGTTTTTCCCCCTTTTTAAATGGTTTGGAAACCTGGGAAAACCCTTACGATTCCCATTTTTTGCCCTTTTGGAAGCTTGAAAGGTTCCAAGTGCAACTGTGCGTTCCAGGGGAATGCGGGGGGGTTGCTAGGGCGTCAGGGGGAGAGCAGATCTTTGAAATTTGTATACTCATACACATTAGAATTTTTTTTCCCCCCCCCCCCCCCCCCTTCCAAAAAAATTTTTCTTCCCCCCCCCCCCCC
>NW_023657865.1:0-26097 GCF_015228065.2 Penaeus monodon
GGGGAAAAAAAGGGGGAAAGGGAAAAGGGGAAAAAAAAATTTTTTTTCGGGCCCCCCAAAAGGGGGAATTAAGAAAATCCCCCAAATAAAAAAATTAAAATAGTTCAAGGCTGTGTGACTTTTTGGGAAAAGGGTGTTACTTGCTTGGGTCTTTAAAAAATTTTTAAAAAATGTATTATCGTGGATCTACTCCCTGTAAAAAACCTGACGAACACTATTGGTTTTCTATCGTTTTCACTCGTTCGGGGAAAACCCTCCAGATGGGAAACAAAATTCGATAAATTCCCCCCCCCCCCCCCTCTTCCCAGCCCAAATCAAATAAAAACTATAACTTCGTATCCGGGATCCTACGGCCCGTGGGGCCTACTTTTCCGCCACCTTCTAGCCCAAGCCTACGTTTTCCCGGGAAAACCTCGTGTCCGAAAGGCCTCAAAAGTCCGCAGCCTCTAGTCCGTGGCCTCATGTCACCCTCCTAGTCCCGGCCCAAATCGGCGGCAGGGCCGCCGAGGGGAATCGGGTGTGAATGGCGTCGGGGGCGGGCTAAAGAAAGCGCCACGCACGGACGCCGGCGAAAGGCGGGTTGGGATTTTTTACAGAGGGCCCGGGGGATCCTCCCCGCTGCCTGTTTTTACCTCCCCCTCTCCCCCACGCGCCCCCCCCCGCCATCACCCCTCACTTACTACCCGGGGTTTTGACGGGGAAACATGGCCCCTCATATGGGCCCGGGACAGCTTTTAAATTTTCCGAATTCCTCTTCTTATTTTTCTTCCTTTTTTCTTCTCTTCGTCTTCTTTTTCTTTTTCCTTTCGTCTTTACTGTTTTGTATTTTCCCCTCCTCCTCCCCCTCCTTTTAAATTCTTTCCCTCCTTCCTTCTTTTCTTGGCCTTTTCTTTTTTTCTTTTGTTTCCTTCTTCTTCTTAGTCTTT
This sequence comes from Penaeus monodon, assembly GCF_015228065.2. Taxonomy (NCBI): domain Eukaryota; kingdom Metazoa; phylum Arthropoda; class Malacostraca; order Decapoda; family Penaeidae; genus Penaeus; species Penaeus monodon. Next base: position 927 of record NW_023657865.1, read on the forward strand.
TTTTCTTTTTTTCTCCTCTCAGGCTTTTTTTTTTCCCCTTTTCTTCCTTAAATTTGCTCTTTCGATTCTTTTTGTTTATGATTTTTTCTTCATTTTTCCAAAATTTTTTTCCCCAAATTTCTCTCCTCTCCCCCCCTCCTCCTCTTTTTCATTTTCACATCCCCTTTTTTCCCCCTCTTTTCTCTCCTTTTTCCCACTTCCTCTCCTTTTTTTTTTAACGTCTTCGGTCTTATTCACTTCGCCGGCCCTTGTTTCGCCTGAGTTTTTTTATTTTGTTTCGGACTCTTCCTCTTTTCCTTCCCTTTTCCCTTTCGGGTCTCTCCTCTTCCCTCTCTCTCTCATTGTTTGCCCCCGTTGGGTTCTGTGGGGTTTTTTCTTTCCCCCGTTGTTATGTTCTTATTTTCTGCCATTTTCTTTTCGCTAAATTCATTATTATTCCTTTCTCTTATGTTTGCTTTATTTTTTCGTTTTTTTTTTTTGTCCCCTTTTATTGGTTCCAAAAGTTGCTCTGTTTGCAATTTCCCGCTTATTGGTCGTCTGCCTCATTTTGGGCACGATCCACGTGAAAAAACAGCAAAAGGAGGAAAAGCTTTTTTTCCCAAGGCCAAGGGAGGGTCTGAAGTACCCGTGGGTTTTTTAAAGTCCCGGGAAATTGTCGGGGCATTTAAATTTCCCCCCGGCCCCACGAAAGAAAACGTTATAGTCGGTATTTTTTTCCCAACCAAAAAGATTTTTTAAAATCCTTCCCTTAGGGGCCGTTTTCCTCGGCGCTTGTGTTTTTTTAGGGGCCTCGGGGCCCAAAGTAGCGAAAGGGCGGAAAAAGGGCTTGGGGTGTCCCTTAAAGTAAATTTTAGTGTGTTGGCGGGGTTTATGGCTGGCGGTAGGTGTGTGCGGGGGGGGCGGGGCCGGGGCCCAAACAAACCACCAGGGGGTCAAAACCGGGAAAATGGGATCCCGCAGTGCCCCCTGCCCCTTTCCCCTTTCCCCCATCCTCCCCCTTCCGCGCCCCTCGCTTCCCGGGGCCCTGTCCTCGTCGCTGGGCCGTCTGCAATCCCCGGGTCGGGGGAGGGGACGCCCGGTCAGGAATCGCGGTCGACAACAGGGGAAATTTGGGTTTTTTCAATCCCCACTTTGGGCTTTTGGGTAAAAAACCATTTGAAAGGGAACATCATTATGAAAAATGTTGTATGGTATTTTTTTCCTTTTTTTTTTTCGAATTGTTCATTTTTTTGTTTTTTTTATTTGCTTTTTTATTGATGCTATTTATGACTATTGGGGATTATAAAACAAACCTTTAAGAAGCAAAAACTCTACTTTTTAGCTGAAAACGCTAAAGTTCCACATAGACGGGGTTTTTCGCGTCCCACCCCTCCATCTTCTCCTCCTCCCCTCCCCCCTCCCTCGCCACCAAACCCTCGTCCCGAATCTCGATGTCACATCCTCATGTTGATAACCGGGAAAACAACAAAAGGGAAAAATCCGTTTTAAAGAAACGCTGTTAAAAAATGAGTGATGACAAAGTGAAAAAGGATTTGGTTAAAAAACTGTTGGAATGAGTTGGACACTACGAGAAAATTTAGTGAGGGGGGCGTAACATGTTGCCCCGGCCCCTCCAGACCGAGGAAAGGGGGTCGGGGTGAAAAGCTGTAATCAGCGGCCATATGCTAAACCCGCGAGCACTTTAATTTTTGCCACGGGGTAGTTAATGGGGTGATTGTTTGAATGGGGGTTAGCGGGGGGCGGGGAGACGGGGAGGTTTTATAAAGGGTTTACTGGCAGGGGCCCCCCTCGTGATTTGTTTCCCCTGCGAAGGGCCCCGCGCTCCCTTCATCTGCTCCCCCCCCTCTGTTTTTCCTTTCTCGTTCAGGGTTTTGCCCCTCACATTTATCGGTGTGATGCCCCCCCCTCTCTTTTCTCTATCTCTCTCTCTCTCTCTCTCCTTTTTCTCCTCTTCTCTCTCCTCTCTCCTTTTCTCATCTCTCTCTCTTTTCCTCTCTCTCTCTCCTCTCTCTCCCCTTCTCTCTTCTCTCTTCTCTCTTTTCCCCTTCCTCTCTTTTCTCTCTCTTCCCCTCCCTCTCTCCCTCCAACCCCTTTCTCCCCTCTCAAACTCCCCTCCTCTCTCACTCTCCCCTCTCTTTCCTCTCTCACTCTCCCTCCCCAATCCCCAAACTCCTTTTACCTCCTCCCCTCTCTCTCTCCTCTCTCTCCTCTCTCTCTTCCCCCCTCTCTCTCTCCTTTTCTCTCCTCTCTCTCTCTCTCCCCTTTGTTGGGTCCTTCCATTCGTCTGGGTTTTGTGTTTGTTTTTTCTTATTTTAATCCAATTTTTCCGTTTCCTTTCATGGCATTTTCCCCCTTTCCTTGTCTTGTCTTTCGTATGCTTTATCTCCCTTCTCCCATTATTTACCCCCTTTTTAAAAATCTATGACCTCTTTCCCTATCTTCCCACATCCTCCTTTCACAATTTCCCCTTTTCTTCTCCTGTTTTTCCCTAGCGAACGGCTTTCTCTTTTTCCTTCCCCCCCTCCCCCCTCCCTCCCTCACCCCCCTCCCCCCCCTACCCTTACACCTAAGTGTTTGGGGTGATCAGATAGTGTGTTGACATGGTCTTTGCAGTTTTAGGGGGAGGAAAAAACTTTCGCTCAGGGGAGGTGCGGCCGACCCTGCTGAGTTGGTGGGGGTTCTTTTGTTGTACAGATGTGGGTATGGAGGCCCTGCTCTCCGATTTTTCTAGGTTGCGGAAATTTCGTTTTGTTTTATCCAGTGTGTTTTGTTATTTCTCCTCCCGCTTTCGGACACCGTTATGTTTTTTGTGTGTTTTTCGTTATTTATGAGCTAGGGTGTTCTTATTTTCCTTGGACGGGGTTTGGCTTATTCTCTTTTACTTTTTGTGATTTTTGATACTGGGGTGTCCTCATAGGGTCGACCTGTGTCGACAAGAAGAGCCATTTTGGGGACACTGTGCCACAACGCCCCAACTCCCCGGGGTCCCCTCCCTCCCTCTCTCCCCCCAAAGATACCCCGAAACACACCCGAAAAGGGGGCCGCATTGCGGTTTTACCCCTTTTTCCCCAGAAGAAAGGGCCTTGTAATAGCATGCGGAAACACTTTAAACAACCCGCGTTGGAATCGTATGGGGGGGGCGGGGAGCGCGCGCGCCGATGATAATCGGGGGGCCGGGGAAGGTGTCCCGGCCCCTCCCCGTCGGCGCCCATAAAACACACGGCGTCTTGTCTCGACGCTGCGAGCCCGGCATTACTTAAAGGATTCCCAAAAGACACCCTTTTTCCTAGGGCAATGAATATTAATTCCCATTATTCCCCATCCGGCAAAAAAGCGCTTAACCTCTAAAAAGGACAATTTAACTGGACGTGGTTTGTGTTTCCGAATAAGTAATAATGGCGGGTAATGTATATTGGCTGTTTGGCCTTCCCCCCCCCCCTTTCCTTCCTCCCCCTCCTTTTGGGTTCGGGGGAGGGGGACCCCTTCTTCTTCTTCTGTCCCTTATTCCCCTGGGTTTGTAAAACGAGTTGGAAAATTGTCTGGATCTCGTCTTGCAGTGTTTCGCGTTAACTCTTTTTTTTCTTCTGTCTTTCCCAAATTACCGTTGCAAATTGTAGGTTTACCCCTTTTTTAAGTGACTTTTTTTTTTGTATGGCACTGGGCGCACCCCTTCATAATAACAGCTGTTCAAATTACTCCAGTTAACAGACGCCTTTTTCCAGTCGCAGAAAGATCTGTTGGGAGTCTGAGGGGAGTGGGCTCTCGGGTAACCCTTCTTGCTCCTTCGCATTCCGTTGAAAAAGATTTTCCGGGACCACCATGCAGGCGTGTGTGTGTGTGTGTGTGTGTGTGTGTGTGTGATGTGTGTGTGGGGGTTTTGTGTGTGTGGTGGTGGTGTTGTGTGTGTGTGTTGTGTTGTCTGCTGTGTAAAGAGACCCCTAGCAGTAAAAGGGGAAGGAATCCCCATTTTTCCGGGTGGTCCCTTGTTTGTGCAGATGTTTGATTTGTTACCGCCTTCCTGGGGGATGGGCTCGGAATACGGTCTGCGAACTAAACCCCGGGAATTTGTTTGAGGTATGTCAATTAACCAGTGTAAGACCCCCCATTTTACTCGAAGGGCTTTCCCGGGAAGAGGCCCTTTTATATCCTAGTTTTGGGTGGCGGGGGGGTGGGGGATGCGAAATGTGGGTGGGGCAAAGTTACGGGTAATTTTGAGGCGTCGCGAAACAAATTCTGAAAGGTCCGTTGCCTTCGCTCTGACAAAGCAAGGTTTTAAAATTACGTCTTTTTATTTCCGTTTTTAATGTAGAAAAACTCGCCTCGCAGTCGCGTCTCCGTTTTAGCATCCATTTCTGCTTTCCTCCAGACACGATCTCTATTTTAAAGCCAGACAAAAAATCGCCCGCCACCGACCCCTGAAGCGGAATTGAAAAAAGCTCCATACCCAGGGGACAGCGGGCCTCGGTGACAACCCTCCTCAGAATATGAAAGCGTTTGCCACCGAAACACCCGAGTGGCGCCTCTTACCCCTCGTAAATGTTGATGCGGCGACAGGTGTTTGGGTGGGGGTTAAAAAAGGGGGAAAAGTTTTGGGAACGAGGTTTGTTGCTTGCGGAAAGGGAAAAGGGGGGGAGAAGACGATGAAAGAAGAAAAAAGAAGAAAAAGAAGGGGAAAGGGACGAGCAAGGGAGGGGAAATTGATTTATACGAGATTGGGGAAAAAAAAGGGGGAAGAAAAAGAGACTTTGTTAGGGGGAGGAAACGAAAATGATCGCATTGGGGGAAAGAAAAAAATTATGAACAGAAAAAAAAAATAAAACACGCGGGGCAAAAAATTTAAAAACCGCTTGGGGAAAAATTTTAACTGATAGTAAAGAATTAAATTAATCGTGTCTCATAATTTTTTTTGTATTAATTTTTTAAAAGTAGTGCTTTTTTGTATTCCTTGAAGCTACACCCGGACCCCCAGGTATTTATTTTAAATGTGTGATTTGTTTGTGCTCGTATTTTGTGAGCAGAACGAATTTTTTGGGATCTCTTGACTTGGGGAAATGTTGTATTTGTACGCAACATTAAATTTCTGTTTGTTTCCTTTTTGTTGTTTTTTTTTCCATTGTTTTCTCTGGAAAAATTTTACAATTGTGTGCGTTACGGTCCGATGAATAGATTATAAAATTTAGATTTTTTTAAAAAAAGGGAAATTACTTTAATTCCCGTGGGCAGCCTTTCTTGTTTTCGGAGATGTCGGGGGCGTCCCCGGCCGGAATGCCGTAAAAGCCGTGCCGGATGACCACCACGGGGGTTCTCTCTGTCAAAGACCATTTTCCGAATTTTCTCATTTCGCAGGTTTTCCTAGTCGGATAGCGCTTCCCAGCGCCGCCGGGAAGAGGGGCATCGATTATCCCCCATCCGATCCCAAGCAAAGCCACGCTAAGCACGCCACCCCAAAAAACCGCCCCATGCCCTTCGGATGACCCCCCGTTCTTCCTCTTTTAATATGGTCGGCGCGATAGGTCTCCGGGTGATGATGATGTCGGGAGGGGGAGGCCTGGCGGGCGACAGAGCGCACGGGGAGTAATTAAGGTTTTAAGATTGTAGGCCCCGGGGCCCCGCTGATCTCGGGGCCTCCGAGGGGCCCCGGCAAAAATTGTGTGTGGAGTTGGGGACGGGCCGCGGTGGCCCGGCGGTTTGCATGCGGGGCCGCTGGGGGTCGGATCAGTATACTGCCGCGGCGTCGTCTTAAAAAAGGCCAAATTTTTCCAAATTTCCCCGGTTTGGGGGGGGGCCCCCCCGTGATGGGGCCGGGGGAGGGGCCCCTTTTATTGGTTGGGGATGGGGGGGGGGCCCGCTTGATGGGGTGGGGTGGGCCTCTCCCGATGGGGAAGTGGCCCGTCCGCCCAGGTGGCCTTCCCGCAGCGGGCTTTCCGTATCTCCCTGCCCCGTCTTTGGGGGGGTTTTCCCCCGTTCTTCTGTCCCCGGGTTTTTTACTCCTGCTGCCCTCTCTACGTCCCCTAAACCTTTTTAAAATTTTTCTCCATTTACTCCTTATCTCCCCTCTTCCCGCTCCCCACCCTCCCCCATCCCTCCCTCCCCCCCCCTTCCTTCCTTCCCCCGGTCTCATTTCAAAGATTCACAGGAGCTCACGTTTTATTTATTAACAGTAGCGTATTTCGCTAATTATAGAGTTTTAAGAAAAAAGAAAGGCAATTTTTACAGGGAAAACCTTCCCTTACAAAAACTGTTCCCTGGTCCTTGCGGGGTATCCACTTAATGTGATGAAGCTTTGTACTTTATTTTTTTACTTACCTTTTTTTTTGGCTGTGATGTTTCACCGATCGCACCGATTGAAAATATTGGGATGGGGTTTAGTGCCATGTTCGTCCACTGATGGAAAAAAATGGACCATTATAGGGAAAGGAAAAACAGAAATGCAATGCGTTCGTGAAAATATCAATTAAAAATAAACGCTACATTTTTTTTTTTCCCGTCGCAGTAGGGAAAAAGGGGTGAATATTACGTCGGTTTACCCCCCCCCTTGTGATGAGATTTTATGGTGCTTTTCTTCGTTCTGATTAAGATGCAGGGGGCGATGCTGTTAAAATGATAGAATAGTCGGGATTTTGAGAAAAAAAAAACCGTGGCGATTTTTTTGGCGTTAGTGTTTAAAATTGTTATGGTTATAATGACATGCTTTTTGATAAGCGTTGTTGTAGGTAGGGTATGATATGATGGGATTGATTTTACTGTTATTGTCAAAAGGAAAATTCTTTATGATTTTGTAGGGTAGGAATTATGGGATTTTTTTTTATGTGAACCTCTTTGGGGTTTTCCGCTTTCCGTGTTCAGGATTTTCCCTCTCGACCTCTCTCTTCGTCAAAAATTCCCTGGCCCGGTTTTCCCCTTTTTTTAGTCATGTCCTTCTTTTTTCCCCTTTCCCCCGTCCATTCGTTTATCAACTCTGCGAAATTTTTTCATTTTCCGAAAAAAACAGAGGCAAAAAGTGCGTAAGTATCCTCGGTTCGGATGAAATACTTTAGCCAACGTTAGAGGCTTACAAATTGCCTTCGCTGCCCCTTTTTAGCCATTTGTATTGCTCCCGATTTTTTAAATTGCATATCACACCCAGCCCTATGGCCCCTGTACGCGACCGGGAGTTACCTGGAGGGCGTTGGGGACATTCTGACCACCTGTAACTCTTACTGTGAAAGGGACGAGACCTGTTTCCTCGGCGAACTTTTGCATTTATTCCCCCCGAGACTTCTTTCGCCTGTGTATTTTCGCTAGTTGAGGGCCACCTGCATTTAGATTTCGCCCAGACCACCTTAAAACCCTTTTTTGAAGCGGTGTGGTCCGGTCGTGCCTGCGTCTCTCTTGGGGGGCCCCTTTTTCTTTGCATCGCCTTTCGCCCTTTACTTGCAGAGCATCAGGGCCCTTAACGCATAATCATCGCTTTTTTTTCTCCCCGTCTGAACACTGCATGACCTGAGCCTTTCGATTGCCGGGTCGGGCCAAAGGGGGGCCCTCACGGCGGGGGGCATCTCCTCCGTGCCGCGCAGCGGCGCCGAGGTGCTTGACGTTTGTCATAACCTTGCATACATGGCTTGGAGGCGAGGGGGATTCCTTATCTGCACGTGACTCCGTATTACTCACCTCTCATGTGATTTTAACTTGCTAATCTGGGGAAAAAGCACGCCATGGGTTTTCTGGGCGGGGAAAAGAGCGGGGGGCCGGCGGGGCGGCGGCGGGGAGGGGGTGGGCCGCCCGGGGGGCCCCCCCGCCGCGCCGCCGTCGGCCCGCGGTCCTTGGCGTGGTCGGGCCCCGGCCCCGGGTTTTGGGGGGGCCGGGGGACGAGGCCGCCAGACCTTTGCCTGGGGCCTAATAGAACTGTTGTGTCTCTTAATATTGTATGTATGTTTAATGACAGGTGCGGTTTTAATAATTGCGGGGCATTACCACAATTAAATTACAGCCAATTAGGGGCAAATTCGGGGAATTTAAATCCAAATTAGGATCAAAAATTTCCCAGCCCGGGGTTCCGCATTACGGTGTTTTTTTTAAAATTGCCGCTTTTCTTTTTCTCCTCGCCGCGCGCGCTATAAAATTTGGGGTGCTTCCCCCCGTCCCGAGCTTTTTGAGTTGTGTGTGTGGTGCGTTGTGTGTTTGTGTGGTGTGTGGTGTGTGTGTGTTGTGTGTGTGTGTGGTGTGTGTTGTGGTGTGTGTGTGTGGTTTTGGTGTTGTGTGGCGGTGTGTCTTTTTGTCTGTCTGCGTCGGTTTTCCCCTCCCCCTTTTTTCTCTCTCTCTCCTCCTTCTCCCCCCCTCTTCCTCCCCCCATCTCTCTTTTTTCCCCCTTCTCTCCTCTTCTCTCTCTCTTCTCCTTCGCCCTCCCTCCCCTCCCCCCCTTCGCTCTCCCTCTCTCCCTCCCCTCTCTCCTCTCTCTCTCTCTCCTCTTCTCTCTCTCTCTCTTCCCCCTCTCTCTTCTCCTTTTTTCCTCATATTCCCCTCCTCCTCTCTCTCTCTCTCTTCTCTTCTCCTTCCTTTTCTGTCCCTCTCTGCTTTTTTTTTTTCTGTGTATCCTTTCTCTCCCCTCTCTTTTCCCCCCCCCTTTCTTTCTTTGCCCCGTTTTTCCCTCTCCCATTTTCCCCTTTTTCCTGCCGGGGCTCCCTTTTCCGTCCTGACTCCGTCTGTTCTATGCCCTTTTTTCTTCCATATTCAACCGTCTTCTTCTTTTTTTTTTTTTCCTTCGGTTCTTTCCCTGTGTAATTCTTTTCCCTTCTCCTTTGCTCCGCCCCCCCTTTCCCCTCCCTTCCCTCCTTCTCCTTCCCTCCTCTCCTTCTCTTTCCTTCCCCTCTCCTTTCCTCTCCTTCTTTCCCCTTTCCCTTCCCCCCGTCTCCTTCCCTCCGTCTCCTTTTCCCCCCCCCTTCCTTCCCTTTCCTTCCCTACCCCTCCTTCCCTTCCTTCTCCCCGCCAACCTCCCCGCGCCCTCCCATCTTAAATGCGCCTCCCCCGGCTTTCATTTGTTGCGGGGTGCGGGGAAAAGGTGGTTGGTCTCTAACCCACCACAAACCCCACCTCTGCGCCCCCCCTCTCCCCACCCACCCACCGCCCACCGCCCCCGTCCCCGCCCTGCCCCCTCAAACTCTGCCCTGTTGGACACAGAGCCTCTGCTGCTTGGGATGATCTTGGCACTACCGCTTTCTTTTCTCTCCCCTCTCTCCCTCCCTCCCCTCCCTCTCTCTCTCTCTCTCCTCTCTCTCTCTCCTTCTCCCCTTCCTCTTCTTCTCTCTCTCTCTCTCTCTCTCTCTTTTCCCCCCCCTTTTTCTCTTTCCCCCTTTTTCTCCCCCCCCCCCTTCTCTCCCCCCCCCCCCCCCCTCTCTCTCCCCCCCCCCCCCCCCTCTCTCTCTCTCTCTCCCCCTCTCCCCTCCTCTCTCTCCCTTTTCTCTCTCCCCCTCTTCCTCTCTCTTCCTCTCTCTCCTCTCCTTTTCTTCTCTCTCTCTCCCCTCTCTCCCTTCTATACGCACACACTCCATTATATATATTATTTTAAATAATTTTTTATATTATTATTAATTATATAATTTTTTATTATGTGTGTGTGTGGTGTGTGTGTGTGGTTTTTTGTGGGTGGTGTGTGTGGTTGTGTGTGTTTTGTATACACACACACACACAACACACACACCCACCCCCAAAACCCCACACACATCTATCTTCTACTTCTTCTGATTCCTCCCCCCTCTTTTCTTCCCCCCCCTTTTCCCCTCTCTATCCTCTCCCTCTCCTCCCCCCTCTCTTCTCTTTTTCCCCTTTCTCTCCCCTCTCTCCTCTCTCTCTCTCCTCTCTCTCTCTTCTTTCTCTCTCTCCATCTCTCCCCCTCCATCTCCTCTGTCTTTTTTTCTGTCTCTCCCCTTCTGTCTTATATCTATTTATCTTTTTATCTTCTCCTTTCTACTTGCTTAGGTGTGTCGTTGTTGACAAAAATTTTCAAGCTATTACCATGCGTCCCCACCACGCTTATTTTATCACAGAAACCCTCCAATGCCTCCCCCCTTCCGTGCCCAGATGTCCAACACTGAAACAAACCCCAATATCTTCTGAAAAACCATTATCCGAGCGTTTTTTGTACCAAAAAAAAAAAAACTTTTCGCAAACCACCCTCTGGGCCCAATTATTCCCCACATAAAATTCTCATCAGGTACTTTGACTGCAGGCGTCCTCCCCGTATTCGCGCGGTCTCCTCTCCACGCGACATTAATCGCCAAAATTTTGCTTTTGGGTTACGGGGGTGCGGCGTGCGCGTTTCGTGGGCGCGCCGGCCGTTCCCAGGGAAGGGGTGTGTGTTTTGGGGCATCGCCTGCGTGCTTTATACCAATTTGGAAGGGGCCGAAACCCAAAAATTTTAGCCTTACAGGATCACATGGGATTCCGGAATCCGGGCTTTCTTCACCTGTTCGGTGCCATGTCGTGGGTCCCCTCCCGGGCCCCGGCTCGCCGTCGGGCGGAGAAGGCCGCGATTGGTCGGGAAAACCCTGGAGTTGACCAATCGTCTGTGTTTTTTTTTGTGCCGTGCAGATACAAAGCCTATTTTCCTCCTCCCTCTACTGCTTTTTTCATTTTTTCTCATCTCCCTTTGTGTATGGCAGATTACTGATCCCTCGTGCCAACGCCCTTGATGCTGCGAGGGCATCACCCCCTTCCTGGTGGGGGGGGGCGCCCAGCATGCGAAAAAAAAGGTTTGTTGCTGCTTCTTCCCGGCATAAAAACTACCGGGATCCGCCATGTCGTTTTGGGGCCGTCTGAGACACGTGTTTTGGTTTTTTAAAAAAACTTTTTGTTTCTCACGTTTTTAAATGACAAAAATCCCCCTTTTTCTTTAAATTGAAAAAATTATTTCAGTATGAAAAGAATCATTTTTTTCAGTCAGTTTCTTTAAAAAGAGGAAGGTTTGAAATTATTGTCTAACTTTTAAAAAGTAAAAAAACACGATGAAAATGCTTTCATTACTGGCCCTAAAAAAGTTTAAACAGGGGAAAAAGGAAAAGTGCGAATCAGACCAAATACAAAATGTCTCGCATTGACAATAAAAAATGCTTACGGGCTTAAAAAACAGTCACAAGCCAGCTTTAAAAAAATATGACATCCCCCACTGTTTAGGGAAAATCTGGCAACCTGGGGTGCTTGTCACCCCAAAGTAAAGGGGCCGGGCCGCCGGGGAAACCCTCTTTTTTCCCCCTTTCGTTATTCTCGCCTTTAGGGTTCCTGACTTCTTTCTTTTTGGAAAGCGCCCCCTCCGCCCCCGGGGCCTCCCTCTCTTTTGGGCCCTTTTTCGACTGCTGCAAAATGCAACGTATGTTCGATTAATTTGGGGCGACGGGCTTAGCTATTCTTGCTTGTGAATTGAAAATCGCTGTTTTTTTCCTTTTGCGCCCTTCTTTTCCTGTTTAAAATTTTGCCGGGTTGCATCGTACGCCCTGTGCATTTGGGGGTTGTAATTTTAACAAACTTTCTTTCTCTCGTTTAAAATTATATTTTTTTTCTTTTCTTCATTTTCCCATGTGTTTTCTTGGAATTTCGTCCTTTCTCATCCCCCTTAACCCCCTTCAGCACCCCTGTTTCCCTCTTAGTTTTGGCCCTCCCCCGCCCTCCTGTTCGCTCGTCTCCACGGGTTTTTCTTAAAATTTCTGACATTTTTGCGGAAGTTTTATAGTTGTCTCCACTTATTTTTAAATCTTGTGGTTGTTGGTTCCGGGGTGAGGGTTTCAGATAGGTCCATGATCATTTAATGGTAGTTGAAATTGGGAAAATGGCGGGAAAAGAAACGTAATCTTTTTGGTTTTTCCTTAAAGCTGCTGTCGCTCTCTTTTTTAAAGGCTATCATTCGAATTTTGGTTGCACAAAATTTTTTTTTTTCCGGACCTAAAAACGCACTATCCTTGCCATAGCAATGGGTATCGGGCCTTTACTCAATGATTTTTCCCTTGTAGGGAAATTTCCAAATTTTGTTGCTTCGTCCCTCTCGGGAAGGGGAGGGGGGAGCCCCTTTTATAATGCCTCTTTCTTTTTTACGATTTAATCCTGCATGCTGTTCTCTCTCTCCTCTCTTCTCTTCTCTTCTCCCTCTCTCTCTCTCCTTCCTCTCCCTCTCTCTCTCTCCTCTTTTTCCTCCTCTCTCTCTCCTCTCTCTTTTGGAATATTGAACCCGATTGTGACAAAACTGTTCACAATGGGGGCTAAACGCCAAAAAAAGTTTTGTTTAATGTCGGCCGGCCCCGACTTTCTGGCCCCCAAAACACAGCTCTATAAAACGTTTTTTTCTCGATAACAATATTTACTATTACTTGCTCAACACAGCTCCTGGGCTTGAAAATATTCTCGCATTGTGCCCACAAGAGGAAAAGGGGGTATTTGTTTTTTGATTAAACCTAATCACGTAAAAATTGAATTATGTCTTTTTGTATTGATTGCCCCTCCTATAGATGTCATTTTATGAAAACTGATGGGTTTTTTATTTTCGTTGGCGGGCCCTTTGGGGGTAAGGCGATCGTTTGTTATTGGTGTGCTGAGTTGGTGTTTTTTGGGGAATTTTCGCCTGTTTTGTTTTTCCGTTTTGCTTTTAAATGCTCTTATTTTGGGAAAAGGGAGAGGGGAAAATATGTGATAAATTGAAAAAGAAAAAAAGGGGATGAAAGCAGGACAAAAGGAAATGTATCTGCATAAATAAAAAAACGATGGTTAGATATATATAACATGTATCCCTTTTGGGGTTACTTACCTGGGAATAGAAATGGAGTAGACGATAATTCATTTTGGGGGGGTAGCTAAAACAAGCCCTTATAAAAGTACGGCAACGCCCATTTGAGCCGATTTTTCGGTTTTTTTTTTTGATATTCCCTAAACCTACAAATTTAAATTTAAACAATTGGGGGTTTAAGACGATGCGAGTTTTTGCTTATATTAATGTTACTGTGTGATATTTTTTACTTTTTTCACTCTTTAAGAATTGGGAATTACAAGGGTGTACGGTGAAATAAAAAAAAAGTATTATATATATATATATATATTATTATAAATATTATATTTATATATATTAATATATATATATATATAATAATAAAATTTATTTTTTTTTTAATACATTTCTGGAAAATTTTTTCGATTTTTCCCCTTTTGCTAAAAAACGGTAGTAGAAAAAAAAGAAATGCGAATTTTTCCCTGGCTTTTTTTTTTTGAAGGAAAAAATCCCAAAGGGATTTACCGGCCTTTTTGTGTATTTTTTTAACTTTTATTATCTTTTTGTTTTATTGTTCGTGTATAAGGGTGATTTGTTTTTTTCTTTATTGTTAATATAATTTTTCCCTTATTACTGTAATATTATTTTTTAAAAATATTTAAATTTGCATAAAAATGATTTAATGTTGCTGTCACGTGTCTTATTATCATCTTCGTTCACATCTTATTTTATCCATCTTTGTTCTGTTTTTTTTTTCTTTATGTTAATTTTTATTCATCATCTGTATTACAATTATAATTTTTTTTTTACTTGTCGTCATTCTCTAACATTTTTATCTTTCTGTTCTGATTCTCAAATCGCCATTTTTTCCCAAATATTTAAAATCGCAGCGTCATTTTTTATCACCATCTCCCTCCCCCCTTTCATCGTCTCATCACCCTCTCATCATCTCCTGTCACCACCCCATCGTCATCATTTTTCTTATTTTTGTTAATTTTTTTTTTTTTCCCCCTGTTTTTTATTTTTGAAAGCAGTTTTATTGTTGTTTTTTGCTATTGGAAGCTTCCCATTATTATTGTTGTTTATTTTTTATCATCATCATCATCATCATTTTATTTTTAAATTGGCTATTATCATTTTATTATTTTAATTATTTTTTTTTTTATTATTTTATTTAAAACGGGTAAAAGAAATATATTTTAAAAATAGTGTATTCTTTAAACACAAAATAATAATAATAAATGAACTAAATAAAAAACTTTGTAATACATTGTTAAAGCGTGGATTCCGAAAAAGTAATCCGCATCTTCTAATGTAAATTATCCTTGTCGTGTCATTTTGATTGCTTGGGGGTTGTTAAATAATCTTTAGAACAACACACATGCGTGCTGCGTGTGGTGCGTCGTGCGTGCGTGCGTGCGTGCTGCGTGCGTGCGTGTGTGTGTGTGTGTGTGTGTTGTGTGTGTGTGTGTGTGTGTGTGTGCGACTATGCTTGCGTATTATTATATAATATTATAAAAAATTTTATAAAATTTAATATTATTAAATTAATTATTAAATACATTATATACTATAAAATTATATAAAACAATATAAATTAATAATTAATAAAATTATTATAAATAAAAAATAATAAAATATTAAAATATTTTAAAACCCATATTAAATATATACATATATATATATAATATTATTTTATATATATATATATATTAATAATAATTATACATATTATTATATATATAATTATATATTTATATTATATGATTTTTTTATATATATATTGTGTGTGTATGTTTTGTGTTTATTGTGTTGTTGTATTTATGCGTGTGTTGTTTGTGTATCGTACATATAATATATATATATATATATAAAAATATATATATTTATTTTTTATATTATATATTATAAAAATGTTTTATAACCTTAATATATCATATACTAATATTTTCTATTACATGGGCTATAGGGGTTGTTTATATATTATATATATATATTAATATATATTATTTTTTTAATATTTTTTAATATATGTTATTAATGTTATTATATATATTTATATTTATAATATATTTTTATATATTTGTGTGTATGAAATTATACCTAAATAATATTTTATTTTTTTTTCACAGCAACACACCCCAAAAACACACACCCCACCCACACACACACACACACACCCACCCACCACACCACACACATCGCTTGTTGGTGTGTGTGTGTGTGTGGTGTGTGTGTGGTGTGTGGTGGGTGTGCGCGCGTGTGAAAAAATAAAAAATTTATTATGTATAAATACATAACATATATAAATATATTATTATATTTTATTTATATATTTTTATATATTATATATTAAAAGTATATGTTTTGTTGTGTGGTGTGTGTGTGTGTTTAATATATTGTATATATATATATTATATATTATAATTTTTAAATTTATAATATATATATAATTATATATATTCACTTTTAACATTACTGTACATAATATGTTTTAGGTGGTAGTGTGTGTGTTTTATGTTGTGGTGTTTTTGGGGTGGTGTGGTGTGTGTGTTTATATTTTGTTTTTTTATTTTATATTTATTATTTTAAATTGTATGTATTTTTTAAAATTTAATTTTTACTGTGTTGTTGTATGAATATTTTTGTATAATTTAAAAATATATAAAACTTTATTTGTGTGTGTTGTGGTGTGTGTACATTTTTTCTATATATCAATTGTAAGAAATTTATTGTTGTATGTGTCGTATTTATTTTAATGTGTTAATGTTTATTATATATGTATTATTATATTATTATATATATATATTATATAAAATTATCTTATTTTAATTTTTGTGTGGTGTGGTGTGTGTTGGTGGTGGTGTTTGGGGGTTAGTTTTTTTTATTTAATTATATCTGTTATGTTTTTGTTATATATTTGTATATATTATATAATTTTATTAAAAATTTTTTAAATTTTAATATTTTTATTTTATATTATTATAATTATATTTATTTTTCCCATTATACATATTTTTGTGTGTGTGTTTTAAACATATTTTGCATATATTGAAAATGAGTTGTAGTGTTGTATGTATGATTATATGGTTGTGGGTGTGTGTGTTTATTATTTTATTTTTATATATATATATTTAAATTTATATATTATATATGTTATATATAATATTTATTATATTTTTTTATAAAAATTTTTAAAAATATTTATATATATATTATCATTATAATATTAATATTTATTTTAAATTTATTATATTTTAAATATATTTTTTTTAATTATTTATGTTTTTAAAAAAATATTAATTATAATAATTATATATTTTTATATATATTTGTATAATATATACCCCCACACACACACACCCCACACCCCCCCACCACACCAACACACCACAATATTATATTTTATATTATATTTTAATTTTTTAATATTTATATATATATTTGTATTGTATTATATAATTTTTATATTTATATTTATTATATTATGTTATATATATATATATATTATATATTTAAAAAAATTATATGAAAATTTTTTTTATATAAAATTATTATTTATTTATTTTATTTACATATAAAACCATATATATATTTTATATAAAATATTTTATATATATATGTATTTTATATATTACACCACACCACCCACACACACCACACACACCCACACACACCACACAAAACCCACCCCAACACACACAAAAAACCCACCCACACACACAAAATACCACACACACTATCATATCTACTACCATACAAATTTTCATTTTGCATATAAAGGAAAATAATTTACCCCCCACACACCCACAAATATAGGTTATATAATATATATATATTATATAAAATTATATATTAATATTAAATTTATATATTTATATTAAAATATAAAACATACTACATACACATTAATAATTTTTTTTTATAAAAAAAAAAAAAAAAAACCCCCAAAAAACACCCCCACACCCCCACACCACACACCACACAACAAAAAAAAAAAAAAAAAAAAAAAAAACATTTTTTTCTATATTATATATATTATATATATATTATAAAAAATTTTAATATCATATTATATATATAATTTATTATTTATCTTTTATCATATATATTATATTAATTATTAATTATAATATATATTACTATAATTTTATATTTTATATTAAATATATTAATATAATAAATATATATAATTATATAATATATATATATAAAATATATTTTATATATATTTTATTATTTTGTTTTTTTTTTTGTGGGGTTGGTTTTTTTTTAATTTTTTAAATTAAAAAATTCTTATTAAAATTTATTTTTATAATTTTTCTTATTATATATATTTTTATATATATTATACTTAATTTCATTTTTAATTTATATTTATTTTTTTTATATATATAATTTCCTTCATTCATGGGGCGCGCTTTTTCTGAAAGTAAATATATAAAAATATAATTTATAAAAAAAAAAAAAATTTTTATATACCCTTATATTTTTATATTTTTTTTTTTTTTTTTTTTGCTTCAAAAGGGCGCCCCCTTTTTTCTGAAAGTACACTATGATTTTAACAAAAGTTACGTTGAAACTCTTTTTTTCCACCATGTAAACTCAAAAAAGTCTTGCATGATTGGTGTAGGCACGTTTTGCTGTTGTCAAAATTCTTAAATCCTTTATTTATAATTTTAGAAAGGTTTTGTGTTGCGGTTATATTTCCTTTCTTTTTTTTTTTTTTTTAAAATTCTTTTTGGGGGCCCCATCGTTTTAAAACAAATCACCAAATGCTTTCAGACGGGGCCCTTAAAAACATAAATTCCCTTTCGACCTCCATCCGATTCGACAGGTTTGGGAAACGGTGTTTGGAAATTTTTTTTCGTTTCCCCGCCCGCCGACCACCCGGGTTCGTGACCCTGAACGCCCACTCGCCTCGCCGTTTCGGTTGCGGTCGTTATTTCGGCCCTGCTCATTTTCCCTTCTCTTGGGATATTACGCCTGGTTTTCGCGTTTTTTTGCAGGAAATTGATGGGGGGTTTGTATTGTTAGAAAAGGGGTTGTTTTTTTGCTCTTTGGGCCCCAGGGCCCCCCCCTTCTCCCCCCTCGCGTGGTGGGCTGCGCTGCGTGCATCGCCTCGTCCCCCCTGGGCACTTTTTGCGTCCCACAGCGCGGGGAGGGAGGCAGCAAACCCTTTAAAACCCCAACAGCCCTCCAAGTGGGCCAAATTCCCCGCTTGTGTTGTGCGCCTATTATAGAATGCAGCGAGAGCCCACATAAACCAAAAATAACCCCTAAACCCTGTACTCCTGTGTTCCCGTCGCCTGCCCTCCTCTATTTATTTTTTTGTGTCCGCTTCCCTCCCAAAGATTTCCCGGGGTTTTTGGGGGCGCGTTTGGACCCTGCGATTTCGCGATTCGTGTCCCTGCCAACCGGTCCCGTCGCTCGTCCCCCGCCGCCGGGGACGGGAACTCCCCCCGTACGGAAAAGAAAATTTGCCTCTTTTTGCCTTTTTTTCAGATATCCATCTTAATCTGCCCTAAGATGAGCTATATTTCTCGAAGTAATAAAATTCAAAGTACAGAGAGAAAAGAATCCCGTTTTTTCAGAAAGGGCCCTGGCGGCTCCGGATAACACGGGGTGTCGCCGATCCGCCGTAAACCGGGGACCATGAGATTATGCCTTGTTTAGGCGGGTTGGGGAGGGGGGGTTAAAAAAGGGGGGGGGGGGGGGGGTCGGGGGGCCCTGGCTGGAAAAAAGGTGAACATATAAAAAGTAGATAGGGGGGGAGAATTGGGAAGTGGGGAGGGTGAGGTGGTGATTTGGGTGGAGAAAACGAGTCTGTTTTGGTCAGGTTTTTTTTGATGGAAAAAGAGAGGAAAAGGGGGAGAGAGGAAGAGAGGGAGAGAGAGAGAGAGAGAGGGGAAGAGAGGAGGGGGGAGGAAAGAGGGGAAAATCGAGAATCGGGATTTTTAAAGTCTTTTTGTTTACGGGTTTGGGGGGGGGAAATAGGGGGGAAACAAAGGGTTTGGTTTAAAGGTAACAAAAAGATAAAAAGGGGGAAAGCAAGAAACATAATTATTTTAAAAACCACCCCCTGAATCCAATTATCAATAAGGAGAAAAGGAAAAAAGGGAAAAAAAAGAAAAAAAAAGGAAAAAAAAAAAAAGAAGAATCGGGGATGAATGTTTGGGCATTATTTCTTTTAGCGGGTATTATTTTTTATGAATTTTTCCCAAACAACAAAGGTGTTTTTGTTTCATAACCCAGCGCTCCCCCCTTCGGCACACGACCCGCCCACTCCCTTTTTTCCCCCCTCCCCCCCTCCCTCCCTACCTCCCTTTTTCCTTTTTCCCTCCCTCCACTACCTCACACTAAACACATCACAACCACCCCCCCACACCCCCCCCCCCCCCCCCCTCCCCTTCCTCTCCCCTTTTTTCTTTCCCCTTTCCTTTTTTTTTTTTTTTCCCCCCCTTTCTTCTCCCTTTCTGTTCTCCTTTTCCCTCCCCCCTCCCCTCTTTTTTCTTCTTCTGTCTTCTCTTCTCTCTCTGTTCGCTCTTTTTTTCTTTTCCCTCTTTCCCTCTTTTCTCTCCCTTTTTTTTCTCTCTCTTTTCCTTTTTCCTTCTCCCTCTCTCTCTTCTTTTTCTCTCTTTTCCTTTTTCCTCTTCCTTCTCTCTCTCTCTCTCTCCCCCCTCGTCTCTCTCTACCCTTCTCTCTCTTTTCCTCTCTCCTTCCCCTTCTCTCTCTCTTCCTTCTCTCTCTCTTTCCTTCCTTCTCTCTCCCCTCCTTCTTCTCTCTTTTCCACTCTCTTTCTCCTTCCTTCTCTCTCTCTCTCTTCCTTTCTCTCTCTCTCTCCTTCTCTCTCTCTCTCCTTCTCCCCTCTCTCTCCTCTCTCTCTCATCTCCTTCTTCTCTCTCTCTCTCTCCTTCTCTCTCTCTCTCTCGCTCTCTCTCTCGTCTCTCCTCTCTCTCTCTCTCTCTCTCTCTCTCTCTTTTCTCTCTCTCTCCCTTCTCTCTCTCATCTCTCTCTCTCTCTCCTCTCTCTCTCTCCTCCTTCTTCTCTCCTTCTCTCTCCTTCTCTCTCTCTCCCCCCCCCCCTTTTTCTCTCTCTCTTCTCCTCTCTCTCTTTTTCTCTCTCTCCCCTCTCTCTCTTTTTTTTCTCCTCTCCTCTTTCTCTCTTCTCTCTTTTCTCTCTCTCTTTCTCTCTCTTCTTCTCCCCTTTCCTTTTTCTCCTCTCCTTCCTCCTCTCTTCTTCTCTCTCTCTCTTCCTCCTCTCCCCTCCTCTCTCTCTCTCTCTCTCTCTCTCTCTCCCCTCTCTCTCCTCATCTCCCCCTCTCTCTCTCCTCTCTCTCTCTCTACCCGGCGCCCTCGATACTCCATCTGAAACGTCAACCTAGAGGGAAAGGCCAAAACGCCCATACTATTCTCAGCTTCATGTGGGGAACTTTAAATGCTATTACATCTCAAACAACCTTACTGCACTTGGCATAGATCACATTATATGTTTTATTTGACAATTAACAGGGCATAAATCTATGACTTCTTAAAAGATCTTGCCTAAGCATATAGATGAATTCCTAATCCCCCTCATGATACCCCCCCTTTTCGATTTACTGTGATGCCTCTGATCCTTATGGAGCAGCTGAGATTGGAGTAATAATTCCCGGCATTTCTCTTAAAGAAAGTGTACGAATGTCCAACTGGGCAATCCCCAACTGTACCGGGTCAGTAGCCATATACCATGCCACAAAAAAGGGAGTGAACAGCAGCGACACCAAACTTTTTCTTCTCTGATAGCCAAGGTGCACTCTTTAGGCTTTCCCGCGTTTAGTCCAGGAAACATGGTAACTGGGATATCCTACACCCCAAAATTTTTAGCCTATCAGAGACGGTATACAATTGTCCCCTATACTGGATACCCTCTTTATAGGAATATCAACCAGAGACAAGGGGAAACAGTTTGTAAAACTAGCCCTTCCCGTGAAGAACTATACTAGGGAGTACCATTTTCTCTCATACAATTGAAAAAAACGTGTTTTCTGCTGTCTTTGAGATTATGAGGGGCCAGGTTGGACCACCGAAAACTCAAGAAAAAAAAAACATGGTACTATCTGCCATTATGAAGTATTGCAGGGACATCTGGTATAGACAAAAAACCATATAAAGTCTTTTAAAGGAACTGTCTCGGTGAGAGCAGGTTACACTAACTAGGCTACCATAGGTTCAGTACAATATACTTATGTACAGGATCCAGTTTTGAAGTGAAGCCAATCTCATATCATCACTGCAAAATGTGCATGGCGCCCAAATCGCACAATCTTACACATTACTTTGTTTGCTCAAAAACTGCATCCTATCGATCAAACGTATTTTCCAGAGCAGCACAATTTGATTACATTAATTTTATTATAGACACGATTTTGTCTTTGTGTGATTAGTGATATAAATGGTTCTTTACCAAACTAGATGATATATGAATAATGTAAGCACAATGGTACATCCTTCAGGCATGTATAAATATTTTTTGATTGACGAGCCCTCTAAAAATAGAAGGCATAGCCTCCTCTCTTTTTTTTCTCCCCCTCTCCTCTCTCTCTCTCTCTCTTCTCTCTCTCTCTCTCTCTCTCTTCTATCTCTCTCTTTCTCTTTTCCCTCCTTTCCCCCTTCTTTCTCCCCTCTTCTCTCTCTCTCCTTCTCCTCTTTCTCTCTCTCTCTCTCTCTCTCTCTCTCTCTCTCTCTCTCTCTCTCCCCCTCTCTCTCTTCTCTCTTTCTCCTCTCTCTCTCATCTTCTCTCTCCTCCCCTCCTCTCTCTCTCGTCTCTCTCTCTCTCTCTCCTCTCTCTCCTCTCTCTCTCTCGCTCTCTCTCTCTCCTCTCTCTTCTCTCTCTCTCTCTCTCTCCTCTCCCTCTCTCTCTCTCTCTCTCTCTCTCTCTCTCCTTCTCGCCCCCCCTCTCCCCTCTCTTCTCTCTCTCTCCTCTCCCCTCTCTCATTTCCCCTCCCCTCTCTCCTCTCTCCCCTTCCTCCTTTCTCTCTCTCTCTCTCTTTGCTTATTCGCATTGTGTATTATTCGTCGCTTTCCATTCTGCTTTAATTACTTGTGTCTGGTCGCCTTTTATGCATGTGATTATTAATGTGTTTTCTCTCTCTTTTTACTATTGCTGGCTTGGAATGTTTTATATTACATATTGTTTCGATTATTAGATGCTCATTTCGAAATTACTGTTCCCTTACTAAACCCTTTCTTTTAAAGTTGTTGTGTATTAATATCCGTGTTGCTGTTTTTTTTTCTGCTGATATTGTGGTTATAAAACTGTTATTTCATTTTGTGTATTATTTTTGAAAATTATATATTACTGTTTTCATGATTTGGATCATAATGATTTTCTCTGTTGTTGTTGGTATTACTTTTTCACACATTACCCGACGTTGTATTCCGCTATTACCATAGCCCATATAACATTTGTTTTACGCTACTTATGGCTATATTGGGAGTATTATTAGCCCTTTTTTGGTTTCATTTTGCCATTGTGAATATATTTTGGGGTTTTTCATTGCATCAAAAGATAATACTGTTATTATTCATGATACATTGAGATATGGGAAACTTCATTATTCCATATCTTATTCATTCTCTAATGATGTAACAGCAGAGACAAAAAAATAGTTAACATAAAGGGAAGTAGTTTTCGAAAGGTCCGTAATATCCGTAATACGACGACAGAGCAGCGCTGGGGGTACCGGTGTGTGTGACCACCTGCGGAACTTGCTCGTAATGATAGCGATACCAGGTGACAGCTGCAGGTAAAGGCGCTGAGCGACTTTGTATTTCCCCCGCACTGGGCGAGATTCTGGGCCTAAGCGCGCTTGATGCTTGTTTACCGCGTGTCTTGTTTTGTTTGTAAGAAAGTCGATAAACAATTGATTGGGTAAAAAAAATCTTTGTAACGCCGTTAAAGCTTTTCTTTTGCATTTCGGTTAGCGTTTTTTGAAATTTTTGGGCTTTGTTTGTCGAGTCCTGCAGCTGAGCTAGTTGCAGATGAACTTGAAATAATGAGCGGAAAGCGGCGAAGGCGTTTTTTGCTAAGCTGTTGATTTAAAAATTCATTCCATTGTCGAGTTTTTTCGTACCAATGTTTTTAAAGATATTCAAAAGAAGGTAGATTCCAGCACAGATAAGCGTTTTTAAGATGTTTTATGGAAGAGATAGGCAGATTGACAGCGTAAGTTAGTGTAGGTGATCTTTTTTTTCTTCTTCTTCTTCTCGCGTTGGGTGTAAATGTGGAACGAGAGTGAAATAATGCGATTGCCCGCATGCCATCTCGAGTAGTCTGGCTTTGCTTCGGCGACCGGAGTGCTTGGCGCGAGGCCGAGGCGCGAGGCCGAGGCGCGAGGCCGAGCACGCCCGGGGTCATTAGGGGGTGCTTTCGCGGCGGTTATCCCTCTGTGCTGACGGCGACGGGGGGAGATTAATTTTTCCTCCGCGGGCCAAGAGATCCTCACTGTTTACATTACTGCCACTTTGTTTGTTTTAGGACTAAAACCCCCACCCAGCGGCCGAGAAGCACGCGACTCCCGCCCTAAGGGCCTGGTTCGCGTTCGCGGTCGTGACCCCTCAGGACGCGCGGCTTGGCCCCTCGTGCGCCGGATAACTTATTACCTCACCTGTGCCCATTATATTCCAAAGGGCCCTCTGATCGTTCTCGCCTTTTCAAGCTATTCTTCACCTTAAATACGGTTGTCGTAATTACTATATTCCGTATCGCCCGCGGTGGGCATAGGGGACACAGCGCGGGCATTGCCCGTCCCATTTGTAATGTAGATTCGCCTCTTTCATAAATTTTAATTTTGCGTGACATAATTGCGACCCAGGGTGACTTATTAACCGGGGGCGAGTGTTTTCTGCCGAAGGAGGGGGGGGTAGGGGCGCGGGGGAATGCCGGGGCCTAAAATCTCAGATGGCGATAAGTACGGATAGATTTTCTCCCGCGGACTCGGTCAGGCCGCGACTACCGACGACTTTTGCGGGAAAAGGGACTTTGGGGATTTTTGTTGTCCGTCGAAGGCAAAGAAAGGCGGGGTGGAGGTAGGCTTTTCCACCGGGTCGGGTTTTTATTTATCGAAGGCAGCGTTTTCCCCGCCGAGTGGGGAAAAATGGCGGAGATGTCGGGGAGACTAAAGGCACGTCCACTTTATTCGTATTTTTTTTCTTCTTTTTCCCGCGTGTGAATTTATGCATTTGTGGGGTACGGTATTACTGCGTATTTTTGCACATGCCAAGTGAGAAGTGTGTATGTAAATTGATAAGTGTGTGTGCGTGTTTGAGAGAGTTGATCTGATTATGTATATGTATAAACATGTATTTCTCTTCTTTTATATCTATATATATATATATATTATATATATATTATATATATATATATTATATATAAAATACATATACATACATATATACACTTATATATGTAGGGAAACATGTACATTTGTGTTGTGTGAGTGTTGTGTGTGTGTGTTGTGTGTGTGTGTGTGTGTGTGTGTGTGTGTGTTGTGGTGTGTGTGTGTGTGTGTTGTGTACGCGCACATTCCACAGTTTTCATACTTATGTATTCCATTTGGTGGTCGGTTTTGTCTTGGAAGGCATAATTACAGAAACAGTAACGAAAGCTTGATACAAAAAATAAAGAAGAAGGGAAGGATTGAGGGAAAGTTAACCGTTTCTTCCTGTTTTGGTTTCTCGCACATATATATCCTAATATCGGGGTTCGCTTGCTAGGAAGAGGAGTTTTTGGTTTCGTTTTCAATTTTCTCCCCTTTCTGATTTTTTTTTCTTATTTTCCTCTTCTTTTTTCTTATCTTTTTTAATTTCTTAATTTTCTTTTTTACTTCTTTTTTTTTATTATTTGTTTGTTTTTTTTTTCGTGTTTCCCTTTTTTTTTCCTCCTTTTTTTTCGTTTTATTCTTAAATTTTTTTTCCCCCTTTTTTCATTTTCTTTTCTTCGTCTTCCCCTTTTAGTATTTACAGCGAAGGCGGAGGTGGGGGGGGGGGAGGGGTGATGATCCTCCTGACGGCGGCGGCGAAGGAGCGGCCCGGAGGTTCTCTGGGAGCTTGTTCCTCCGGGGCGCCAAGGGTTGCTGTCCTGCGCGGGGATTAAGGCGACGTGGCTTTTGCTCTTCGGTTTTTTTTTTTTCGTTTCTTTTCTTTCTGTCTCTCTCTTCTTCTTCTTCTTCTTCGTCTTCTTCTTTTTTCGTTACTTTTTGGGGGGGAAATATAAGCGTTTTTTTGTGTAGTTTTATCATGTTGATTTAGTGGGAGAGGTTTAAATTGTTTTGTACTGCTTTAGTTTTTTATGGTGCGTTTATGTTTGTTTTTTTATTGGTTTGTTTTCTTTTTATTGTTTTTTAAAAATTTTTTTACGGGTTTTTTTTGGGATTTTTTTTCTCTTAAAAATTCTGTTTTTTTGGGG
>NW_023657866.1:0-5000 GCF_015228065.2 Penaeus monodon
TATATATATATATATATATATATATCTATAATATAATATATATAATATATATATATATATATATATATATATATATATTATATATATATATATTAAATAATATATATATATAAACATATATATATATATATATAAATATATATATATATATATATATAATATATAATATATATATATATATATATATATGATATATAAGGTAAATCTGCTGGAATGCCCATTTGCATTTCTCTGTTATTTACAATACTATGATTTTCAATATTGATATACATTACCGGCTACATTGAGGTGACCTGTGCGCAACAGGTGTCGTATCATCAAGTAGACGATGTCTCGTTTTGTCAGAGAGCGACTTGAGTGATTGAAAGGTATTGCATGAAATATAATTTCGTGTTGAAGGGTGTAAACAAAGTTGATGTTGTTAATATATATACATTTTAGTAACATATATTTTTGTAACATTTCCGAAACTGTGTGTGTGTGTACAAATACACTTGAATGACTGGAAGTTGAAAGGTTGGTGGCAAACGAGCGGATAGTCGATTTATACGAAATACTTGTTGAGTCATCGGGAGAGTGACGTTGCATGATTCCCCAGGAGAAGCAGCGCTCTGATCCCGGGAAAGTATTGGAAAGTTTTTGTTTGTTTGTATGTTTAAGAGTCCTTCTTATACCTTTAGCTCGAGGAAAATATATGAAGATATGAGAAAAGACATTATTGAATCCTCTGCAATGCTATTCATTGCAGAAAATAAATCTGCAAATGCTAGCAGGCTATGAGAAAGTTTCATTTTCGGGAATATAATTCGTAAGCAGTAAACCTTATAAATGACATGATTTTCCCCAGAGAGTATGCCGTTTTACAGTCAGCTGGACACTAATAAAAATGCGTATTTTGCCCAAAAGCGGCATGGACAGAAACCCCTTTCGATGAGCCGGTGTTGTCACTACGGTAGTCTATACGAGTATGATAATTATTAAAATAATGATGATGATAATTAATGATGATGACAAGACAGTAGTATTAGTACTAATAATGATAATAATAATAAAACAAATAATGATTATACTACTGATAATAATACTGGTAATAATAATGACAATAATAATAATAGTAATAATGATAGTAGTGATAACAATAATAATGGTGGTAATAATGATAATGAAGATGTGATGATGATAATGAGAAAGAGGATGATGATGATGATGATGATGATGATGATGAGATGATGATGATGATGATGATGATGATGATAACAATAATAATGAGGATGAAATATTAATAATAATATTAATAATGAAAAAACATAATGATGAAAAAATAATAACAGAAAATAATAAAAAAGATTATAATGATATTAATAATAATGATAATGAAACAATGGCGATGATGATGATGATGATGATAACAAATGATAATAACAACGACAGCAATAATAATAATAACAACAACAAGAACAACCACAACAACAACAACAACAACAATAACAATAATAATAAAATAATATTAATACTACTTATACTGCTACTACTACTACTACTACTACTAAAATCTACTACTACTAGTATTATTACTACTACTACTACTATCACTAAAATCTCCTACTACTACTATTACTATTATACTACTATACTACTACTACTACTACTACTACTACTACTACTACTAATAATAATAATAATAATAATAATAATAATAATAATGATCATAACAGTAGTGATGATAACAACAATAATAATAGTAAAACAATAATGATAACAATAATCATAACGATAATAACAATAACAACAATAAAGGCGATAAAAATAAGTTTTCATGACAGTGATAATAACAGAACAATAATGAAAATGCCAAGGATCATAATAATATCATGGAAAATTACCATAATGGGTGCTCTGTATTATAAAGGATTCGCGTTTTAACCATAAAATGTACACACACGAATGGATTTCAAAGTAAATACTCTTAGACAGATTATTATACATATCAGTCACGAGGGAAAGATGCATTAAGCTTTCAGTTTTCTAATTAATTCATTTATGTAATATATATCTAATGAGCAATGCTTAAACTTTCCCGGTAGGAAGTATGTTGTAGTTTACAGTGTCGTCATGCGTATGGCAGTTTACTAGAGTAGCTGTTATGATTTAACATGGTCTTTCTCTTCACCATAGACACGTCCTTCTGCAAGGCCCCTATATGGACGATGAATGTGACATAGCTCAGGCCATACGTATTCTTTCGCTGAATAACATTCATGTTGCAATCAAAAACACTCTTAGTAGCATCTATAATACGAGAATCATGCACCAATAAATCTAAATAAGTAGTAAACATATCTAAAGTGATATTTCAAATGGCATTTTTGGGGATGTAAATAAGTTTTTAAAAGCAACGAATATTTTGCCTGGGGAGGTGCGTGCAGGGGGACAAAAACCTTTTAAAAATTTGATTTCGTTATACACCTTTTTAT
Organism: Penaeus monodon; assembly: GCF_015228065.2. Taxonomy (NCBI): domain Eukaryota; kingdom Metazoa; phylum Arthropoda; class Malacostraca; order Decapoda; family Penaeidae; genus Penaeus; species Penaeus monodon. The sequence goes on from NW_023657866.1 coordinate 2,475, forward strand.
TAGTCACGCGTTTTGATTTTTCATTTATTTTGGAATCATGTTTCATAGGTGGATACAATTTCAGTTTGTTTTTTAACGGGGGTGTTTGATAGGGTGAATTTATATCTATAATTTAGTTGGGCGTAGCAAAATCGCTTAAAAACACAGCTGTTTTACTTCAGATAGGTATTAATTATAAAACGCTTGTACGAATCCTTATTTAATTTCATAGAAAAACAAAAGTGTTTGAGCACGGGTGTTTGTAAAAACCGGGGAATTCTTAGTTGTGCCACCTCATGTTTTCTATCTGCAATCAGCGGGGGTCGACCCCTCCCTTTTTTTTTCCTATCGTCTCATTTTGTCTGTTTGTCCGTTACCTCTTTCTCCTTTCTTCTTTTCCCCTTCCCCTTTTTGTGTGTGCGTGGTAGCACAAACACAAAGGATATTTTTCACGATTAAGGACTAACACGCCTAAAAAGCGAACTAAATACGTTTATTTAGGTTTATCGTGGCAGTAGTGTGTGTGTTTACAGGGGGGAATAATTTAAACCTTAATAATGATTAATCGTTCTCCCTTTAGGGTTGAAGTTGCATAACAGACTTCTACGTTGCAGGGGAATCTTGATCACAACCCGATTATCGACCTTTTATAATCTTGTGTTACTCTCATGCAAAACTTCGGGTAAAGGAGCAGGCCCTAAAGTTCACAGAAAACCGGTCAAGGGTTTTCTCGGGCTTGGATCGCACCCAAGTTTTGGGTTACAAACTTTTAGAGGAAGGGCCAAGGGTTTTTTAACACAAATAGAAAGCAAAAAACGCGTTTTTATCAGGCAACGGGTCCTCTGCAATGCTTTCGTTATTTTCTTAAATGGCATGGAAATACATTTGCAATACATTTTCGTCATGTAGGGATTGTGGTTAATGTTATGGAAGTCTGCGCCCACTTTCATTATGAACATTTTGCAATCGTGGATTGAAACGCTAATTGACGAAAAAACCCCGGTAGTTGTAAAATAACGCTTTCATTTTGATATCATTTTAAACAATAGGTATGATCGGTTTCGAGACAGGAAACTTTTTTGAATTCTTAACTCTTTCAGGTAAAACGTTGCAATTTTTGATCCTTTATCAGAGACAGCAAGCAATATAGGATTTTGTTTGGATAGTGCTGCGGGGGGGGGGGGGGGTAAGAGATGCTTTGCTTTGTTAGCTTGTAAAAGTGCTTACATACCGCCTCGCAACCTACACTGTCAGTCAAAAAAACCTCTTTATAAAAAAAAGATCAACTATGTATTTTGCGGTCTCAGGTATAACTATAGAATTTTTCTGGGCAGTAGGACGCTCTGTATGTTATGGAGCCAATCTCTGCGTACCTACTCCGCAGCGACGTGATGTGTAGTCGCTAAAAAAGTATCTTTACTCTTTCTGACTTAACTAATGATACGATGACGAAAACGGTTGGAGTAAGTGCTGTGAGGTCGACTTGTATCCTTGACAGGGCGTCGGACACTGCTCGTGTGGAGGGGTTGTTATCCTGGACGAGGTAAAACAGTTCCTGTTTGGTTAACACCATGGCCTTCACCCATGGTAAAAATATTTCGTCTAGGATTTTCCCCGTAGGCATACCCCCTAAATCTGCCGGCCTGTCAACTCCAGACACTACTGCTATGTATCCATTCAAACTGGCCAGCGATATCTGACAGTCTGTGCGCTGTTGCAGCAGAACAAAAGGGGTTCACATCCCTTGCAGTAGTTGGATTTTTAAAAACAATAATAATAAAAATAAATAACTAAAAAGAAATTGATTACGGTGAGGGGAAATGGCAACAAACTACCGGCCATGCCCCCTTCTGAAACCCTGTGAGGGTTTTGCACTGAGTATCAAAGGTTTTCATTATCTCATGATATTCATGCAATTCTATGCAAACTTCCCATTTGTCTTCCTACAGCACTTTTGATTTACAGATTTGAATAAGATTGCTTGATCATCTGCTTCCATTAGCATTTAAGGTGCCCACTTCGGCCCTTTGTCTTGGTGGATCCAGTTGCTGGTGTCGCTGGATCCACAATAATAATCTTGATATTTTGGCCCTTAATACTCTCTCAAGATGACGTGTAAATATGATGTTACAGGTGGACTATTACGTCTTCATTACAATTATTGGCATAATACAAGGCCCTAGGCAATGAAACTTCGAAAAACTATTCAAACATATTATGAAGCTTCAAATCAACAAGTATCAGGCTTCGAGTCAACAGGAGACCAAGTTTCGGTTTCATCTACTCCCGAGTTAAAAATACTTTTTTTTAGCGAGTGTACAGGTGGAGACATCTATTACTAGTGGGACTACAAAAAATGGACGCTACTTCCATGCGGTACCCCTATCTATCTCCAACAGAGTGCAGCCTGTCAAACGAAGGTAGCCCTAGAGATAAGCATAAAATGGTGCTGCTACTGAAGCACACGTTTGGCTACATGTCCTTATTTCCTTCCACGCTCATTCGAATGTATGCAAAACAGGATGAGAAAGAGAAGTCCCAAAGCAA
>NW_023657866.1:10000-26096 GCF_015228065.2 Penaeus monodon
TATATATATATATATATATATATATATATATATAATATATATATATATATATTATATATATATATATATATATATTATATATATTTATATATATATTTATATAATATATAATATATAATATATATATATATATAATATATATATTTGTGGTGTGTGTGTGTGTGTGGTATATGTATGTATGTGTTGCGTGATGATAACAGCAAGAAACATGGTAATAATATACAAATTATGTATAATGAGAAAGCAATGTCTCCAGTATTGTAAAATAACATAAAAAAGATATACTGATATAATGAAATGATTTGATAACAATTCAATAACAAAAGTGTGAAATATTCACTAATAATAATAATTTTAATACCAATCGTAAAAGAACAACACTTATAACAATTATAAATAGAAGAGTATATTACTACTAGCAATCCCCCCCAAAAAAAAAAAAAAAAGATATAAATAATACATTGCGAAAAGTACAACCCTAATAATCGTAATGATATGATAATGATAATGATGATGAATAACATCAATGATTATGACAAAGGTATTGATAAGATGATGATAGCAAAACCACAAGCGATAATAGTTAAAATAATGATATTAATAGTAGCAATTAATAATAAAACAATAATGATAACATTATATTATTATTATTATTATATTAATAATAAGCTAATTTTATAATGGTAATAATAATCATATTAATGATAATCATAAATAGTAATATGGAGGATCTGATATAGTAAGTAACCATAATAACAGTTATAGAATAAATCAAAATTCTAATAGTATTTGATATAAATGATAATGGTGCTAATTGATAAGAAACAATACATAATAGTCATATAATCTCATTTAGTATTTGATATAACTGATAATGGGTGCTAATGGATGTAGGAACACAAATAATAAGCCATAATGAATTCTCAATGGTAATAAAATGATAATATTAACGCTAATAATGATAATGATAATAAAAATAATAATGACGATAGTAATGATAACAATTACAAACAATCATAACAATGCTAATAATAGAAGTTGATAATAATGTACTGAATAGAACTTACAATGGATAATGTAAAAAAATAACAAGATAATTATATATAATAGTAATAATAATAATAATAGTTATAGTCAATCAATAATTATAGAATATCGACAATAGTAAGAAAAAATAGTGTAACGATAATAATTAACAATAATAATAACAACCATAATAAAGTATTAAGATGCAAAACACATAAAACACATACACCCCAACATACTTATATGCATGAAAATATAATCAAATATAAATATATATATTCAATAATATATAATCTATATATATATATTATAGTATATATATATAATATATCATAGATAATATAAATATATTTATAGATCTATGTGTGTGTGTGGGTATCGTTGTGTGTGTGTGCGGTGTGTGTATAGTATATATATATAATACACCACCACACAGCACAACATATTCTACATGTGTGTGTGTGTGTGTGTGTGTGTGCAAATTTTGGGTTAGTCATATCTAGATGTGAAAGTGATGCCCAACTGCTTCCTTGTAGTTCTGTCCATGGATGGTCAAAGTCTATGGGAGTCCACCTCATGCAAAACAATCTACTGCCGTGTGATATGTAGAAGATGAAAGGCTTCGGGGTCAATCCTTGCGGAAAAATCCGGAGCCGCAGGTCCCGGAAGGCAGTTCGTTGCCGCTTGCGACCTCATTCTGGACAAACTACTGCGGACGCCGATGGTGCCAAGCAGTATCGGTCTTTGCCGTTCCTTTGGATCCATCAGCTGTGTAGAGAGTGAGCTGCTGCAATGGGCAACAGGCTTGCCTCCACACATTCTATATTTTCTTATATTATAAATATATATATAGATATATATATATAATTATATATATATATATATATTATATATATTATATATATATGTACGCCGGTCGCTTCGTTCTCTCAGCCCACAACCACAAGGCAGGCTAGGCGACGGCGTGTTATATAAAGGTCGTGAACACTGAAAACAGCTCCAAGAGGCACCGAACACCACAGCGTCCCAGAACACCAGGAGAGGAAACGCCAAGTGGCGAGGCAGGGCACGAAGTAAACACAAAATGACAGTCTTTCCTTTATTTACACAAGTTATTTACCCGTACACTTTTCTATAGGCACAATACAGGGGGAAACCAGCATGTCACACAGCACAATACAGCTTATAACAGGGCAACACAAGTTTATCAGGTCACAAGGGCACACACGAGGTCTTCACAGGAGCAGCGACCAACTCCGTCTCCTCGCTTGTTCCTCCGCTCCTCCGCTCACAGCCAGCTGCGTCATGTTTGCCCAGGTCCCTTCATGTTAACACATGTTTCGCACAGAGACAAAGACCCACTGGCGTAGCACTATCCCCCCCTATCAAGCAGACGACCCGTCTGCTCTGACATATCTAAACCTGAAACAAACTACATAAAAATTTAAATAAAATCAGTTCTCAGAAACACAAAAATCTTTCATCCAGCGCGGCTTTCTTCGCTCTCGCTGGGGTCTCTCTGGAGGAGGTGTGGGCGGCGGTAGATTGGCAGTGGCACCCAGAGGGGTATCTCCTGTCCCAAGACCTGGCTCATGGTCACCATTGACATCTGCTGCATCGCCCTCACCGTCCAAATGCTCGTCCTCATCTCGGTCAGCGTCTGCCACGTCCTCATCGCCGCTACTGGGGCTAACTTCATCTTCTTTTTCACCATGGCCCAGGAGTAGCTTCCTGGCCCATGGTACGCCACAGCCGGTCCACGTGGACAACAGACGGTCGTTTTCGCCCTCTGCGAATTCGATAGGTGACATCAGAGAGGGCCGCTACCACCGTGTATGGCCCCTCCCAGGGGCTCTGTAGCTTCGGCGAGAGCCCTCGCTTCCGACGCGGGTTATGCAGCCACACTCTGTCACCTATGTTGTACCTCACTTCCCTCATGCGCCGGTCATAGGTCTCCTTCATGGCATGGCCGGCTACCTTGAGCTTGCCACGCACTCGTCGGTGCACCTCCGCCAGGTTCTCCTGCAGTGCCACTGCATAGCTGGATGTGACAGTTGGCAAGTTCACGTCGGGTGGCCGCCCTGTGGCCAAATCCACTGGTAGCCTGAGCTCACGGCCAAACATGAGTCGGGCAGGTGTGAAGCCTGTTACCTCATGCACAGCAGACCGGTAGGCCATGAGCATGGCGGGCAGCTTGACGTCCCAGTCTTCCTGACTTTCCCTGCAATATTTGGCTAACTGTTGAGCAAGGGTACGGTTAAACCGCTCCACCATACCATCGGACTGTGGATGGAGGGGTGTCGTCCGTGTCTTGCGCACCCCTAACAGCTCGCAACACTCACGGAACACTCGTGACTCAAACTCACGGCCTTGGTCAGAGTGCAGTTCAGAAGGCACACCAAAACGGGTAATGAATTCATTCACTAACACGCCAGCCACGGTCTCGTGGTTGGGTAGTGCATATGCCTCAGGCCACTTTGAGAAATAGTCCATTACCACACAGATGTATCGGTTTCCTTGTGGCGTGAGAGGCAGCGGACCGGCAATGTCTATTGCCACCCGTTCCATGGGTGCTCCCACACAGTACACCTGTTAACGGGCATGTTCCTTCTAGGCGGGGCCCTTTTTGCACTGCACACATCACATGCTCTACACACTCAGACACGTCACTTCTCATGCCCACCCAGTAGAAGCGTTGACGGAGACGGCTAGGGTCTTTTTCTCGCCCAATGGCCAATGGTAAACAACGGCATGTAATTCCCTCAGCAACCAGACGCATGGCTCTTTTTTTTGGGTACTACAACTACCCACGTGTCCACTGTCCACTCACTCAAACTGCACCAGCGCTTCACTAAACAAACACGCTTTGATCCACTCGTAAGGTTTCCCATGGCCACCAGACACTTGTGGTGGGGCTCTCCGCAGGCCACGGCCCTACCAAAGGGGTCCACGGAGGAGCCTCAAGCCACTGGGGACAATGGGGAGCAAGGTCAGAGTCATCACGTTGTTGCCTTACCGCACTCATCATCCCCTTTAGTGGCCACATTCCAGCACCTGCAGACGGAGGCACACAGGATCAGATTCTCTGGACACAGTGTGGAGCAACTAGCCTCAAACGGGCGTCGATCAGGCGTCAGCATTGCAATGGACCACGACCCGGGCGGTGGATGGACGATGTGTTAGTTATACTGTTCAAAGGCCGCCCTAATCCACCTTGCAGGGGACCCTCTGCTACCTTCAGCGACTTCAACACTGTAGGGCAGCAGGTCAGTCCGTAGAGGTATGGGTCGAAAGTGCTTGAGACTCTTCACACCGCCAGCAACTCTTCCGACAACAATAGTTGCGTTTCAGCTGCTGAACTTGGCACTGTAGTAGGCCACGACATACTCCTTCCCGTCCTGTATCGGTGACAAAAATGGCCCCGATGCCTTCCGCACTAGCGTCAGTGTCCAACAGGTATGGGAGCTCGGGCCGGATAGGCAAGACGGTGTGCTTTCCATCAGGGCTTCTTCAGGTTGGCAATGCGACCTGACACGCGCTGTCACTGGAAGCACTCCCCGTTTCGTGTAAGTCGTGGAGAGGAGCCGCTTCACCTGGCGAAGCCTGTACAAAGCGGCGGTAGTATGTGCACGGCCAGGTAGCTCCGACAAAGACACCCACTGGCGTAGCAATATATATATATATTACATATATATATAGATATATATTGTATTATATATATATATAATATATTAAATATTATAATATATTATTATATATATTAAGATATATATATATATAGATATATCTATATACTATAGGTATATCCTATAGGTGTCGTGCGGTGTGGGTGTGTGTGTTGTGTGTGTTTGGTGTGTTTGTGTGTATGTGTGTGTATGAATGAGTGTGTGTGCGTGTGTGTGTGTGTATGTGTGTGTGTGTGTGTGGGTGTGGTGTGTTTGTGTGTGTGTGTTTTTGGTGTTTGTGTTGGTGTGTTGGGGTGTGTGTGTTGTGTGTGTGTGTGTGTGTGGTGTGTGGTGGGTGGGGTGTGTGTAAGAGTCTATGAGTACTCTGGTACAGTGACTTGCAGGGGTTAGTGTTTACGGTATAACGGTGTAACTTTTTATTGCTGAGTATCACACAGTATGGGAACACACGAGACGATGTCTAAGGGTAAAGCGGTAGGGCAGGGTCACGTGTCGGGTCAAACCCGCCCGGAGGGGGGGGGCTAGGTCGACCTTACCACGTGGGCGTTGGTCACGAAACTGTCTAAGCTAGGTCTTTCTCGGTATAAGTAATGGACTTTTCCCAGCTGCCGGAAGTGAGAAGCAGCGGGAGGAAGTGGTGGGGAGGGAGGTGAGGTCACCAGTCCCATCTGCTACATCATACATTGCTCGGCCACCACTCATGCCTCGCCTCAAGGCGTCTTAGATTTGCCCAAGGGTGACCTAACTTGGGTGGTCATCTCCTTCCGGGCATTTTCCCTGGTGCATCTTCGTGGCTGCTCGTCCCTGTCGTCTTTTCTTGGTCCTCAGTGTAATCTGTCCGTCTCCGATGCCACACTCCTCGAAAGTTTTTGCACCAGGTCCTCCTTGACTTTGGATTCTTCTAGACTTCCTCGTAGTCCTCGTCCAGGCTTAACTCGCGGCGTCCCTCTTCCACACGCCCTCACAGATCTCATCCAGGTCCTTTTCAGTGGCATGCTCGTCCTCCCGACCCGGTAATCTTCATCTGGATCTATGGGCGTTGGGGCAGGGGCGGACATCTCAGGGCAGCTGATACCTTCGCTGACGAGTTCCTGGGGTTTGACGGGATTGGGGGCGTCACCAGGCGTCGCCCATACACAACATCCTGGGGCAACTGGTGCCAGTGAGATTGAATGAGTGAAAGTGAGAGTGACCTCACACAGAGAATGAATCACAAACCGAATATTAATGTTCAATATTACAATTGAGATAAATTAGCAATTAAAATTATTTCCAGTACCACACTGAAATCAACATTCAATCATATGCTACAGAAGGGTATGATTAGAGAATGGTGACATGATAGATATTCACAAACTTATTAGGAAACAAATCTTCTCAGGGTCGGGAAAATCTGAACTCCCGAGGTACATGTCTAGTATGCATGTTAGACTTCATCGACAGGGGATCCTATACTAAAATACCATACATTGAAGCGAAACCAAGCCAGGAAAATCTATAAATAATCTGCTCTTTTTTGCGTATCTGTGATGGGCGTTTGTGACATTCCCTAAGGTGTCTAAATTATCATGAATCACATGACTGCTTGGGATATACCCAAAACATGCAAGCGACTTCAAGAGTGGGGAGAAGGGTATGATAATAAGCGAATAAATATTCTAGCTTAAACCCTAGTACTACATTATATAACGGATGAATTGTGGGTCACACCAACTCGAAATTTGCCAATCTAACAAATAATTTTGGTTTTACCTGTACCTGCTGTCGAACATCAGAGTGGAGATCTATTAGGCGATTTACGCAACCCGGGGTATATGAGGCAATCCTGTGCACTATGAAAGGGGGGGAGACCCACAATATTAAAAATAATAAATTTATATGAAATCGTTTTACAAGCTCGTTCTAGCGCCGATAGACGTGTCACCAATGAGCAATGTAACGGTGCTATGGTAATCCCCAGGTGTCAAAAAAACAACAACCAAATTACACACACACACACACACACACACACACACATATGTATATATGTATGTATGTATGTATATATTATATATATAATATATAATATATATATATATATATATATATATATATATATATGTTATTTTAATATATTTTAATATATATATATATATAATATATATATATATATTTTGTTGTGTGTGTGTGTGTGTGTGGTGGTGTGTGTGTGTGTGTCGTGTTTGGTGTGTGGTCTGTATGTGTGTGTGTGGTAGCCTTGTTATAATCTGTACACAGACACACACACACACACACACACACATATATATATATATATATAAATAAATTATAATTATATAAAAATATATATATATATATATATATATATATATAATATATATATTATATATATATATATATTTTTTTTTTTTTTTTTTTTTTTTTTTTTTTTTTTTTTTTTTTGTGTGGTGTGTGTACAATTTACATTGTAAGTAGTCTACAGTCTACGTCTTTTCTTCTCATGTGCTTTAAGCTTTTACTCACTTCTTAAAGTATACTGCGTTCTGTTAATTGGAAAAAAAAGCCAGATGTGTTTGTTTGTTTTTACTGATATTCTAATCTGTAATATTACGCCTTTTGTACAAGGAATGTACAAAATGATAAAAAATGAGTAAAAAGAAAGCAAATGATCGTCCACTATATCTGGAGCAGTCACAAATCAAAATCAACTAAGGAATAATTTCGAATTACCCCAGACATGGAGAGAGTTTATCAAGTGGGAGAAAGTAAATCCCAAAACAACAAACCTTGTGACAGCAAAATTTTTCTCGCTATTGGGACAAGGAGGAAATGCTCAAGAACAATCGCAAATACGGGGAACCAGCACTTAAGGAAATGAGGACCTATGCCCGCAGACAATGGACATCGCCAGCAAGTATCTACGCGAAGCAAAGGAGAGAGGCCAGATTTAATTGTTCAGTTATACTAATAACACTTCAAACAGAGGTTCGGTTGGTAAAGGGAATTCTTGCTGCGAGATCAAGAGCTGCCCCGTTTGGTGTTTGAGACGCCCGCTAAAGCCGGGCGTTGTTCCTAATCAGCAATGAATAGATCTACTGAGCTTTCGAGCTTGAAAATATCTATGTTTAAAATAAAGGGATCTTTTAAAGGACACCCCCTCTCAATCCCTTGCTCGTTGTTGTCGTGTGTGTTGGGGGGGGGGGGGGCTTAAGAGACAGAGACTGAGGCCCCAAATGTAGGGGATCGCCCCTACTTTAGACCTCTGCCAATGTTTGAACTAATGTTGCATGGGTCTTTTCTTCTCCCCCTTTCCTTTCCTTTTCTTCTTCAACGTCTTCTGTACATTTCCTAAGGTGTGAGAGCCTCGCTGAAAGAAGAAAGGCTACTTTTATATCAGCCTGAACGGACTCTGGGAGGCATGGTATTCCCTTGGTTAAACCCCTATTTCCTTATCCCTTATGGGAAACCCTGAGAGGTAGGCCTTTTCTTTTTTCCTATTTATTCTAGGCTCACTTCGGCCAACTATGTTTTTTTAAAATCCTTTTTAAGGGCACTAAGTCTTCCCCCTTTATCAACCGATGTTTGCTGTCAGCTTATCCAATGGAAACCATTCACCAAGATCCTACTCAACCTTTTAGAATACACTACTTCCTCTCCCCAACATCTTCCACTCCATCTACTACACAGTCTTCTTCACTGTGTACCCCCTCCCCCTTATTACTCATCTTATTGTCCTCCCCACAGTAAATAAACCCTTTTCCACACCACCCCTCTTTCTTCTACCCCGTCCTGTTACTTCTTCCACCTCTATGAACCTTTTTAAAACTCTTTTTGGCCCAGCCAAATTTTCGATCGATTCTTAGTTTTTTCCCCCTACAGCCCCTACTCTGGCAATACCCTTCCCTTCATCAATGTCCAAAAAAAAAAGTAGGAAAAGGTTTTCCTTTCGCAGCGTTCTGATCATTCATGCCTTGTCACAGTTACATCTCAGTCCCAAGGTTGGCAATATTTACCCAGACTGACCTCATTGGCAAACCTATTCCTGCCCAATCTCACTCCCTCTTAATACATGTACAAAAATTTTCCTTCTCCAAAATGATTGTCCTGTCTATGGCAAGGGATGGTCACTGTGAATACGACCTGCTCGCCTGTCTTGTCGACTTTCTATGCAGTGGCAGTGCAGTGCTACATTGTTCCTGCCAGAGGTCAGCATAAGTCCTACAAAAAATATTACCAAGATAAGCTTCTGCAGACATGACCCTCCCATGAAGTTTATTTAGGGGGAGTGTCCCGCCCTTGTCCGACCATATCGACCCCTTTTCAGTGTCAAAAACGTTTGCCTTTTTGCTACCTATTTAAACACTTGCTCTACAGTTCGCTGCCCTCTATATGCCTAACCTGTTCATCACTGTTCAAATTGCTCTGCACGTTTTGGCAATTGTGGTGGCTCCCATAATTCATTTTCTAAGAGCTACGCTGCCTATAAGTTCGAATCTGAGGTAAAGTTCTTCGATTCAAAAATAGGCCTCAACTCTACATGAGGCCAGACACGAACACACCAATGATTTTTTTTTTTCTCTCTTCCTATTCCAAAACTGTCCTTCAATCCCCTCCCCACTATATTCTCAAGATGTCTAGTCATCTTCCCTCTACCCCAAAACCCTCCTCTATTCCCAACTCTCTCTTTCCCCTAGTCAAATCCTTTTCCAGCAAAAATTCAGATACTCCCAAACTCTACCACTTCATTAATGCCTACTCCTGATCCTTCCCACTTTAACTGTCACACCAAGCAATCTAAAGTTCCACCCCCATCTTCTCCTTTCATCATCCTCTCCTACACCCACCTCTTCCTCTGCCCTTGGGATCTATCTTCTCTTCTCCTCACAAGATAACCCTTTGTTTCTCAGACCTTCCAGCCAACTCCCCTCCAGAAACTCTTGAAAACATCCAAAATTCCTAAACGTGACCCAAAAAAAAGATTCGTCCACCCTTTAATCTCTTATTTTTAAATTTCCCTTTTATATTCAAAATATTTTCCGATATACATCCCCCTCCTCCTCAGGTTTCCCCTACCCCTCTTTCCCCCCACTCTCTCCCAAACACACCCCACCCTTTCCTCTTTGTGCACTATTCTCTGTCCTTTCCCCTTTTACAGATAACTGCGCCAAAAAACCTCTCTGAAAGAAATATTGATAGTCTAATAAGTAGAATGAATAATGAATTTGTGACCATTAAGATCATTAATTTAAAACAAACCCGACCATCAACACCGACAAAACACAGTATATACCTTCAACAAGCACAAAAACACTCTCCTCCTCGCTATTACCAGATTATCATCAACAACCTGCACCATAAGGGGGGAAGTAAAGCAAACTAAATGCTTGGGAGTTTTTGTTAATGAACACCTATATGGCATAAACCTTTTAAGTAATTAGAAACAAAATACCAAAACTTGTGGGCCCACTTTATATGAAACCCCAACCACTTCTTCCCCCATTTCAATAGTGCCTCAAACCACGTCTATTCCAGAAGATACAATTTCCAGCTTTTGTTTCATCTTCCCAGAACCATGTCAAATATCGTGGTGCAGTTATTCCAAAACATACCTCCCGAAATCAAAAGCAAAACCACTCTAAACGGCCTTAAATCCAAATTAAAATCCTAACTAATTAGCAGTTTATTATAAAAAAAAAAACATGAACATTATCAATCCCCACTTTACGCTAAATGTCAAATACACTAATAGTTAATGCAATATTTTACATGTAAATCCATTCAGTACCTAACTGTGCTTGTTTTCTCTTTTTCTTTCATTAAGTTCCATATGATTATGCTTTTGTAATACTTATTTCAAATAAGATTTATTCATTTTTTTTATGTCTTTTTTCTTTTCAATTACTTCAAGAAAATCATAATAGTACTTACTGTCTATTATCTGTTTTTAGGTATCAAAGTTTACGCATACACACAGACACACAGGGCACACACACACATACACACAACAAAACACACACACACACACACAACACACACACACACACATGTTATATATATATATATATATATATTAATATATTTTAATATATATATATTATATATAAAAATATATATATATATATTATAAGCTTTATGGATACAAAAACACCTTGAACCTGTCTAGACCTAATGAAAATATTTCAATTTTAATTGTCTCTGACGCCATGCCCCCTACCCCCTCAACCCACTCATTTCCTTAATCCTCACTCCTGTCTTTGTCTTATCTGTCCATATTTCCATCTCTTACCCCTTCCCTCCTCACCAAGCCTGGCCACGCTCTTCTCGGAGAAGACCTATGACTTGAGGATTCATTTTTCAAAGGAGGCCGCCCATCAATACATCGACAGCCCTCAATTTCAAACATATACTGGCGTGGGGTAAAGGGGAAAAAATTACTTCGTCGAAGAAAAAAGAATGAAAAAAAAAAATATCTAAATGAGAATTTAAAAAACATCCATCAATCCATATATACGTGTATAGTAAACACACACACATCTGTATATGTACATATCTATTTATCTATCTATCTCTATCTATCTATCTATAATCTATCTATCTATCTATCTGTATGATCTATCTATAGTATCTATCTATCTATCTATCAATCTATCTAAATTTTTTATCTAAAATATATATACATATATGACATAGGGAATAAAAATTTTCTGGTATGTATATATATATATATATAATATATATATTATATAATATAAATATATAATATATAAAATGTGTGTGTGTGTGTGGTGTGTGAGTGTGTGTGCGTGTGTGTGTGCGTGTGTGTGTGTGTGTGTGTGCTTTTTGTTGTGTGTTGTGCGCAACACCGACACACACCCCACACACACACCACACACACACACACACACAACACACACCCCCACACACACAACCACACACACCACACTATATAATATATATATATAATATATATAATATATATATATATATAGAGAGAGAGAGAGAGAGAGAGAGAGGAGAGAGAGGAAGAGAGAGAGAGGAGAGGGGAGAGAAAGAGAGAGAGAGAGAGAGAGAGAGAGAGAGAGAGGGAGAGAGAAAGGGAGGAGAAAAGAGAGAGAGATGGGGGAGAGAGAGGGGAGGAGAGAGAGAGAGAGAGATACATATATATATATATATATATAATAATATATATATATAAATATATATATAGATATATATATATATAAATATAAATATATATATAATATATAATATATATATATATATACATATAATATAGAAACCATTATATATATATAAAATATATATATATATAATTTTATATATATATACTATATAAAATATATATATATATATATAATATATATATATATATATAATATATTTTATATATATATATATATATATATATGATTATAAGAATAAATGAAAAAGAAAAAGGGGAGCGCCAAAACATTCATATAGCAAAAAGCGACCAAACAAACAAGGGGTTTTTCGGCCGGGGCTCAAAAGGACAAAAAAACCATACACGAGGCTTGATGAACGGCAGCTCTGTAGCAAAGTATATTAATTCTTTTTAAAGTTTTTGCTACGTAAATAAATCATGATTAATTGATATGAAATAAAAGCAAGATAACACATCTCCCGGCATATCCTATATTATATCAGTTTTTATTATTTCCTTCTTGATGAGGGATTATATAGTTAATCAAGAAGGAATATTAAGTAGGGAAAGATACACTGATATTAAGTAAGGGTTTGTATATCATTCATTATTAATTCTTTTCATTAAGATTAATTTTGGGGGATTATCAGTGATGATAATAGTAATAATATAGTTATACAGTGACATACATGATAATAATAGTAATAGTGATAATAATAAGCGGTAATGATACTTCTATTATATAATAATAAGATGACAATAATAAAAAAAAATGAGGTAATAGTAAGCGGAAGATAAAATAAAATTATATTGCAATCATAAGCAGTGAAATAAGAAAATAATGGTGATAACAGAAATAGTAGTGAAATGAAAAATGATAATAATAAAAAAACATAAAAAAAAATGAAAACAATGCCAAAAAATAAAATAAAAAAACAATAATGATAATACAAAAAACAACAAAGATAAAGTAAATTTATGATTTAAGTTGTTTTAAAATTATTAAAATAAATTTAATAAGATAAATATAATAATAGTTTGTTTTTAAATTAAATTTAAAATCAAAAATTTATATATATAAAAAAATTATAATTAATATAAAATGAAATGAAAAAAAAAAAATAATAATGTTAAGACAGAAAAAAAAAAGGCTATATAGTAATGAAATAATAAAAACAATATGATAGGTGTGATAATATTAATAATGATATTTTCTGATAATGATGTATAATAGTGATGATGATATCGATGCTGTAGGTGCTGCTGTTGATGTTGATGGTGTTTATATGTTTGATGGAAATTAATGATAATGATAATATATTTATCACAAGTAATGTTAATGTTGGACGATGGTGATGATAATAATTGAAAAAATTGAAAATAATAATAATGATAATAATAAGGGATATTTAACTACTACTACACTACTCTTTACTACACTAATAATAATAATAATAATAAATAATAATAATTTGATAATAATAAAAATAAAATAACAATAACAATAATAACAAATAATAATGATAATAATAATATCAACAACAGCAAAACAACTGTAACAAGAATAAAAAAATAACTGATAGTAATAACAACAACAACAACAATAATAATAATAATATAATATAATAAAATAATAATAAAATAATAAAAATAATAATAATAATAATAATAATAATAAAAAATGACAATAAATAATGATAAAAAGGATGTTATTGATAATGATAATAATGATAATAATAATAAAAAATTAAATTATATTAATGATAATAATAATAATAATAATAATAATAAAATAATAATAACAATAATGATAATGACAATGATTTTAATGAAAATAATGTTTATGATAACATGATGATGATAAGAGGTTTTGAAAGCAATAATGATAAACACCATATTCACCATACTGGAAACATTTACACGACTTTAGTGGGAAAGAACAAGGATTCGATATTATTAAGGGTAATGGATTAATGTAATATTATTAATGGAGATGAAAAAAGAGGAGAGGCTCTAGTGACAAGGGGAATTCAGGGGTATTTCCCCTTGCAAACTGAATATGTTAGCTGAAAATTTTAGTGCAAAGTGATGTATTACTTTATGCTAGCTATTATGGGTTATGTAAATGCAAGTCCAATACAGTAAAGAATATCTAAAAAAAAAAAAAAAAGATTCTAACTTAAGGCAAACTTTTCAATTTCGAAAATAAGTTAACATGGAGGATGTAAGAATGTCTTTTTCTGGTTTCTGTTTCTTACCATTCATTTTGTCATGAGCCAAAAAGTAGTAAATCTATCGTATTAACATTATGCCTGCAAATCTACGGTTGTATTTCTATTTTAATCCAAGGTTTTCTGTTTCTGTGTTATGACCAGCTTCCTAGCATCCATCTATCTGTACAAATTTATCCAAAATTCAAAGATGGATACAATTCTAGGTATCTTCCGCTTCTTCAGTTCTGCTCGATAGCCCTAATACTCTGAGATCAACAACATCCCCCTTCTTGCTGTGTTTAAACCCCTTCATTATCCACCTTCCTTCATATTCCGAGTCTCATCCTTGTCTTTATCTTTTCTCTTTTTTTATTCCCCTTTCCCCCGCAATACTACCCCTCTCCATCCACCCCCCCCCCCACCTTCCCTTCGCGTATACAGCCCTGTGTCTTTTGAGATGATCGATGACTTTGGGTTTCCACATCTTCCTATCGCAGCAGTTAATCTCTCTCCCTCATATTACGAAAGATCATAAATGCGTTCCATTCAACTTTTCTGTTTTTTTTAAGAGTGAGCTGAGCTGAGCTCTTCTCAGATAAGAGATGGAAGAGTGTGAAGTGTTCTTGCCTCCTGCGTCGATCCCAAAGGAGTTCGAAAGTTTGTTGAAGGTCCATTCGGAGAACATCTCGCCAGAGAAAGCAAAGTGCCTCAGAATGATGCTATTTGTTTTGTATCCATCAAAAGCCGTGGTGGTGTGTGTATACACATGCACACACACACACCCCACACACACACACACACACACACCCCACACAAAATACAACACCACACACACGCACACACACACCCACACACACACAACACACACACACACACACACCACACACACACCACACACACACACACACATATATATGTATATATATATATATATATATATATATATATATATATAAAATGTAGTATGTATGATATAAAATTTTAAAATATATACAAATATAATATATGCGTGTATGTGGTCTCTGTATACATCCACACCCACAACACAAAAACAACACAGCACACACACATATATGTGTTTGTATACATTTATTTATAATATATATATATAAAATATATAATATAATATATATATATATGCATATATATATTTAAATTTTAATATATATATAATATATAATATAATATATATATAATTTTATATATACATATTAATATATATAGATATATATATATATTATAATATAAAATATATATATATATATATATTATATAACATATAGTATGTTATTATATAAAGGGTGTTAAAAATTAACCTTTTATCTATATCAAGTTAGTAGCAGATAATATTTTTTGTTTTTTTTATACTGTGTATCAGATTTGCAATGTGATATGCCACTTGTTTATTTTTGTAAGATTTAAAAAAAAAAAAAAATGGCTAAATATCGTATATGACCGCCAAGTCTTTTACACCAAGTAGCAGAAGAATAAATTCAGTCCACCCCACGAAGCTTAAGACTGTTAAATCATGCTACTCACATAAATTTAGTAAAGTAAAGTAAGAATTAGTAAAATATAAGTAAAAATTGGGTTATCTCGGGTTTCCTTAAAATCCAAAACCCGAGTGTCGGCGATACCCAGGTAATTTTACCATTATTTAATATAAGTGATCTTATCAAATTTGGGTGCAATAGTGTAGTATAATATATTATAGGCTGAATATTAAAATACTTGATACGAAAAAAACCACAAACACACCACACACACACCCCACACACACACACACACACACCCCCAAAACAACCATGCACGCACTTATGCACGCACGCACACACACACACACACACACACACACACACACACACACAAACACACACACACACACACACACAACACACACATGCACGTGTGGTGTGTGGGTTGTGTCTTTTAAAAGGGTGCAATGAAAGAGCCCTGTCTATTCACTTTCTAATTTCTTAGAAAAAAAGTAGTTACATAACATTATGATACAGTCATAAGTTATGGAAAAA
>NW_023657867.1:25000-34686 GCF_015228065.2 Penaeus monodon
CAACAACAATAATAATAGAAATAACAATAATAATAACAATAATAACGATATTATAATAATTATCTATATCATTATTTTAATTAATATCGTTATTACAATAATTATTACTGTTATAATAATTTTTTTTGCAATTATACTACCAGTAAAAATGATAATATTGATAATAATAACAATAATAATATTAATAACGATATTATAATAATAATAATAATAATAATGATAATAATAATGATAATAATAATAATAATAATAATAATAATAATAATAACAATAATAATAATAATAATAGTAATAATAATAATAATAATGATAATATTGATAATATTAATAATCATCAAATGTTATCAAAATTCTCTTTATTCTCACTTTTATCCTCATTATTGTCATGATTAATACGATTTTGGTAATTAGTATCATGATTACCCTAATAATTGCCAAAATCATCAGAAAAATCGAAAAAAACGTCATTTTGGAGTAAACTCTCAAAAGGCTCTATTTCGCTAGATTTTGCCGCTTTTTCGAATTTTGGGAATTATTTTCTTTTACCTTTTTTATTATATATGGAGACAATTCCTGTTATTATCATCATTATTATCATGATTATCATCAATATTATCATTATCACCATCATTATCATCATTATCATCATTATTAGCAATTATTAATCATCAGTATTGCAATTATTATAATCTCATTATTGCAATTATTATCATCATTATTTGCAATTATTATCATCATTTATTGCAATTATTAATCATACTTAATTGCAATTATTATTAACATCATTATTGCAATTATTGGCAGTTATAATATATAATTTTGTGTGACTATACTATTAACAACACAATAATAATAGAAATAACAATAATAATAAAAATAATATACATATTATAAATAATTATCTATATCATTATTTTAATTTATATCGTTCTTACAGTAATTATTAACTGTTATAATAATTATGTTTATTTTTTTTTTGCAATTATACTACTTAGTAAAAATGATAATTGATAATAATAACAATACTAATATTAATAACGATATATATAATAATCATAAATAATACTGATAATAATATGATAATATATTAATAACGATATTATAATAATAATAAATAATAAAATGGATCATAATAATGATTAATAATATAATAATAATAAATAATAATAATAATAATAATATAATAATAATATCATAATAATAGTAATATATAATATAATGATATATTGATTAATATTAATAATCATCAAATGTTATCAAAGTCCTTCTTATTCTCACTTTAATATCCTCATTGTTGTCATGATTTAATAACGATTTTTTGGTAATTTATTATCATTATTACCCTAATAAGATTTGTAAAAATCATCAGAGAAACCGAAAAAAAAAAACGTCATTTTTGGAGTAGACTCCTCACAAGGCTATATTTTTCGTTAGATTTTGCCACTTTTTAGGGGGGGGGGGAAACTTTTTTGGGATTAATTTTTTCTTTAACCTTTTTTTTATTATATATGGAGACAATTCCTGTTATTATCATGCATTATTATCATGATTATCATCAATATTATCATATCATCATCCCAATCATTATCATTCATTATTCATCATTATTGCAATTATTATCATCATTATTGCAATATTATCATCATTATTGCAATTATTACATTATTATTGCAATTATTGCATTTATACTAATATATATAAATTTTGCAACTATACTATAAACACAACATAATAATAGAAATAACAATATAATCAATAATATACGATGATTAAAAATTATCTATATCATTATTTAATTAATATCGTTATTACAGTAATTATTACTGTTATAATAATTCTATTTTTGCAATTATACTACTAAAATGATTAATAATGATAATATAATACAATAATAATATTAATAACGATATTATAATAATAATAATAATATAATAATAATGATAATAATATAATAATAATAATAATATATAATAATAATATAATAACATAATAATAATAACAATATATAATACTAATAATAATAATAATAATATAATAATACTAATATAATAATAATATAATAATATAATATATTGTAATTGATATATATAATCATCAATGTTATCAAATTCTCTTTATTCTCACTTTATCCTCATTAATTGTCATGATTAATACGATTTTTGGTATTATTATCATTATTACCTAATAATTGCCAAATCATAGAGAAATCGAAAAAACGTCATTTTGGAGTATACTCTCAAAAGGCTATATTTCGCTAGATTTTGCCGCTTTTTCGACTTTTGGAATTATATTTCTTTTACATTTTTTTATATTATGGAGACAATTCCTGTATTATCATCATTATTATCATGATTATCATCAATATTATCATATCATCATCATTATCAAACATTATCATCATTATTGCAATTATTATCATCATTATTGCAATTATTATCATCATTATTGCAATATTATCATTATTATTGCAATTATTGCAGTTATAATATATAATTTGCAACTATACTAATAACAACAACAATAATAATAGAATAACAATAATAATAACAAAAATAACGATATTATATAATTATTTAAAATTATTTTAATTAAATCTTATACAGTAATTATTATCTATAATAATATTTTTGCATTATCTACTTTTAATTCATATGATTATAATACAAATTTATAGATTATTTCATTACCCTAATAATTGCCAAAATCATCAAGAAATCGAAAATGTCATTTGGAGTATACCTCAAAGCTATAATTTCATAGATTTTGCCGCTTTTCGACTTTTGGAATTAATTTTCATTTAACCTAATTTTAAAATAATATGGAGACAATTCCTGTTATTATCATCAATTATATGATATCATCATATATAATATATCATCATATAATCATTTCATCATTATTGCAATTATTTCATCATTATTGCATTATTATCATCATATTCTTTATTCTCACTTATTCATTATTATCATTATTAATTACATTATTGCAGTTATATATTAATTTTTGCAACATACTAATAACAAAAATCAATAATAAACGCATAAGATAACTACAATAGTCTATATTATGAATTTACTATATCATTTTTGAATTAATTGTTATTGCGTAATTATTATTATTATGAAATTATTTTTGCAAATATATACTGAAGAAAGATAATATTATATATAATAATATTAATATATACGTATTATATAATATATTAATAATATATATATTGATATTATAATTTAATAATAATATAATAAATAATAATAAATATAATAATAATAATAATAATAATATAATAATAACATAATAATAATAACAATAATAATAATAATATAATAATAATAATAATAATAACAAAATAATAGTAATAATAATTAAAATGATAATAATAAGGTAATAAATATAATAATAATAAAAATAATAATAATAGTAATAATGATAATATTGAAAAATATTATAATCATCAAATGTTATCAAAATTCTCTTTATTCTCACTTTTATCCTCATTATTGTCAAGATTAAAACGATTTTGGTAATTATTAACATTATTACCCTAATAATTGCCAAAAACATTAGAGAATTTAAAACCGTCATTTTGGAGTATACTCTCAAAAGGCTAAAATTTCGCTAGATTTTTACCGCTTTTTTGACTTTTGGGAATTATTTTCTTTTACCTTTTTTTTTTAAATATGGAGACAATTCCTGTTATTACCATAATTATTATCATGATTATCATCAATATTATCATTATCATCATTATCATCATTATCATCATTATTGCATTATTATTATCATTGTTGCAATTATATCATCATTATTGCAATTATTATCATTATTATTGCAATTATTGCAGTTATAAAATATAATTTTGACACTATACTATAACAACACAATAATAATAGAATAACATAATAATAACATATACGATATTACATAATTATCTATATCATTAATTTAATTAAAATCGTTATTACAGTAATTATTACTGTTATAAATAATTACTTTTTGCAAATTAAAACACATAAAAATATAATATGATAATAAAAACAAAAATAATATTTAAAAACGATATTATAATAATAATTAATAATGATAATAAAAATGATTAATAAACAAAAATAAACTCATAAATAATAATAATAATAATTAATAATATAATAATAATAATATACATAATTAATAATATAAAAATAATATAACAAAAAATTTTAAAAATAAAAATTAATTAATAATATAGTAAAAATTTTAAAATAATATGATAATATTGATAATATTAATAAACATCAAATGTTATCAAATTCTCTTTTTCCACTTTTTCCTCATTATTATCATGATTATCGATTTTGGTAATTATTTCATTTTTAACCAAAAAATGCCAAAATCATCAGAGAAAATCAAAAAATGCAATTTTGAGTAGACTTTTCAAAGGCTATATTTCGCTAATTTTTCCGTTTTTTCGACTTTTTGGAATTATTTCTTTTACCTTTTTTTTTTTTTATATATGGAAGACAATTCCTGTTTTTAAAAACAAAAATTATTTCCCTGATTATCAAACATATTATCATTATCATCACATTTCATCATTTTCATCATTATTGCAATTATTATCATCATTATTGCAATTATTATCTCTTTATTGCAATTATTATCATTATATTGTTATTATTGCAATTATAATTATAATTTTGCAACTATATAATAACAACAACAATAATAAGAAATAAAATAAAAATAACAATAATAACGATATTATAATAATTATCTATATCATTATTTTAAAAATACTTATAAAGTAATTTTTACCGTTTTTGATAATTATTTTTGCAATTTTTTACTACTAGTAAATTGATAATATGAAAATAATACAATAATAATAATAATTACTATAATAATAATAATAATTTAAAATAATAAAATAATAATATAATATCACATTATCATAATAAAAATAATTATAATCATAATAATAATAATAATAATATAATATAATATTAATAATAATAATTTTTATATAATAACATATAATAATGATAATTTGATAATATTAATTATCACCAAATGTTATAAAATTCTCTTTATTCTCACTTTTATCCTCATTATTTTCATGATTAATACATTTTGTAATTAATTTTAAAACATTATTAAACCTAATAATTGCCAAAATCACAAAAAATCGAAAAAAACCTCATTTGCGTATACTCTCAAAAGGCTATATTTCGCTAATTTTGCCGCTTTTTCGACTTTTGGGAATTATTTTCT
This sequence comes from Penaeus monodon, assembly GCF_015228065.2. NCBI lineage: Eukaryota > Metazoa > Arthropoda > Malacostraca > Decapoda > Penaeidae > Penaeus > Penaeus monodon. Next base: position 30,251 of record NW_023657867.1, read on the forward strand.
TTTACCTTTTTTATTATATATGGAGAAAATTCCTGTTATTATCATCATTAATATCATGATTATCATCATTATCATCATTATAGCAATTATTATCATCATTGTTGCAATTATTATCATCATTATTGCAAATATTATCATCATTATTGCAATTATTATCATTATTATTGCAATTATTGCAGTTATAATATATAAATTTTGCAACTTCCCACTACCAACAATAATAAAAGAAATAACATAATATAACAATAATAACGATATTATAATAATTATCTATATCATTATTTAATTAATCCGTTTATTACAGTAATTATTACTGTTATAAAATTATTTTTGTAATTATCTACTAGTAAAAATGATAATATTATAATATTAACCTAAAAAATATTTAAAAACGTATTATAATAATAATAAAATAATGATAAAAATAATGATATAATAATAATAATTTAAAAATAATAATATAATAATAAAAATATAATAAAAATACACAAAAATAATAAATAATAATAATAACTAATAATACTAATAATAATATAATATCTAATTATATAATTATAATATATAATAATATAATAAAAATAATAATAATAATAATGATGATTAAAAATGATAATAAATATTAAACATCTAATGTTATCAAAATTCTCTTATTCTACTTTTATACTCATTATTTTATGATTAATACGTTTTTTTGTAATTATTTTCATTATTACCCTAATAATTACCCAAAATCCAAAAAATCGCAAAAACTTTAGTTTGAGTATACTCTCCTAGCTATATTCGCTAGATTTTGCCCTTTCGCTTTAGGAATTATTTTTTTTTACCTTTTTTATTATATATGGAGACAATTCCTGTTATTATCATCATTTTTATATTATATCATCATATTTATTATCTCTATTATCATATTGCAATTATATCATCATTATTGCAATTTTATCTCATTATTTGCAATTATTATCTCATTATTGCAATTATTATCCATTATTTTTTGCAATTATTGCAGTTATAATATTTAATTTTTTCAACTAAAATAAAAACAACAATATAATAGAATAACAATAATAATTTAAAATATAACGATATTTTTATAATTTCTAAATCATTATTTTTAATTAAAATTTTATTAAGTAATTATTACCCGTTATAATATTATTTTTGCAATTATACTAACTATAAAATGATAATAATGATAAAAATAACAATAATATATTAATTACGATATTAAATAATAATAATAATAACAATAATAATATGCAATAATGACAATAATAATAAAAATAATAAATATAATAATAAAAATAATAATAATACTATAATAATAAAATAAAATTAATAAAAATAAAACAATAATAAAAATGACAATAAAAAATTTAAATAATAAAAATAAAAATAATTTATAATAAATTTTTTTAAATAATAATTAAAAAGTAATTATAATATGAAAAATTTTTTTTTAAAATTTTTAATCATCAAAAGTTTCAAAATTTTCTTTATTTTCCTTTTATCTCATTTTTGTCTGTTTTCGATTTTGGAAATTTTTCATTATTCCCCCAATTTTGCCCAAAAACTCAGAGAATCAAAAAACTCATTATGGGTATACTCCATAAGGCATATTTTTGCTTATTTTCCGCTTTTCGATTTTGGGATTATTTTCTTTACCCTTTTTTTTTTTTTTATATAGGGGACAAATTTCCCGTTATTATCTCATTATTTTCAGATTTCATCAAATTTTTCATTATCTCACATTTCATCATTTTCATCATTATTGCAATTATTATCATCATTATTGCAATTATTATCAAACCATTATTGCAATTATTATCATCTTATTGCAATTATTATTTATTATTATTGCAATTATTACAGTTTTTGATATATATTTTGCAACTATACTAATAACACAACAAAAATAATGAAATAACAATAATAATAACATAATAGCGATATTATAATAAATTTTCTATATCAAATTTTTTAAATAATATCGTTATTACGTAATTATAAATTTATAATAATTATTTTTGCAATTATACTACTAGTAAAAAAGATAATAATGTAATAATAATAATAATAATATTAATAACGATATTATAATAATAATAATAATAATGATAATAATAATGATAATTAATAATAATAATAAAATAATAATAAAATATAAATAATAATAATAATATACATAATATATAAAAAAAATTAATAATAACAATAATAAAATAATAATATACTAATCATCAAATGTTATCAAATTCTCCCTTTTTTCTCACTTTTATTCATTATTGTCATGATTAATACGATTTTGGTAATTATTATCATTATTACCCTAATAATTCCAAAAACATTAGAGAAATATAAAAACCGTCATTTTGGAGTATACTCTCAAAAGGCTATATTTCGCTAGATTTTGCCGCTTTTTCGACTTTTGGGAATTATTTTCTTTTACCTTTTTTATTATATATGGAGACAATTCCTGTTATTATCATAATTATTATCATGATTATCATCAATTTTCATGATCATCATCATTATCACATTATCATCATTATTACAATTATTATTACATTGTTGCAATTATTATCATCATTATTGCCCAAATATTATCATTATTATTGCAATTATTGCAGTTATAAATATTTAAATTTTTACCTATACTAATAACAACAACAATAATTATAGAAATAACAATAATAATTAACATAATAACGATATTACAATAATTATCTATATCATTATTTAATTAAAATCGTTATTACCGTAATTATTACTGTTATAAAAATTACTTTTGCAATTATACTACTAGTAAAAATGATAATAATGATAATAATAACAATAATAAATTTTAATACGATATTATAATAATAAATAATAATTTAAAGATAATAATAATAATAATAATAATAATAATAATAATAATAATAATAATAAATAATAATAATAATAATATAATAGTAATAAAAATAAAAATAATGATAATATTGATAATATTAATATCATCAAATGTTATCAAAATTCTCTTTATTTTCACTTTTATCCTCATTATTATCATGATTAAAACGATTTTGGTAATTATTATCATTTTCCCTAATATTGCCAAAATCATCAGAGAAATCGAAAAAACGACATTTTTGAGTAGACTCTCTGAAGCCTATATTTCGCTAGATTTTTCCGCTTTTTCGACTTTTGGGAAATTTTTTTTCTTTTACCTTTTTTTTATTATATATGGAGAAAATTCCTGTTATTATCATCATTATTATCATGATTATCATCAATATTGCAATTATTATCATCATTATTGCAATTATTATCATCGTTATTGCAATTATTATCATTATTATTGTAATTATTGCAGTTATAATATATAATTTTGCAACTATACTAATAACAACAACAATAATAGAAATAACAATAATAATAACAATAATAACGATATTATAATGATTATCTATATCATTATTTTAATTAATATCGTTAATACAGTAATTATTACTGTTATAATAATTATTTTTGCAATTATACTACTAGTAAAAATGATAATAATGATAATAATACAATATAATATTAATAACGATATTATAATAATATCATAATAATGATATATAATATACTAATAATATAATAATAATAATAATCACAATAATAATAATAACAATAATAATAATAATCAATAATAATATACTAATTACATAATAATATAATATAATAATAATAATAATAATAATATTGATAATATTAATAATCGTCAAATGTTATCAAAATTCTCTTTATTCTCACTTTTATCCTCATTATTGTCATGATTAATAAGATTTTGGTAATTATTATCATTATTACTCTAATGATTGCCAAAATCATCAGAGAAATCGAAAAAACGTCATTTTGGAGTATACTCTCATGAGGCTAGATTTCGCTAGATTTTTCAGCTTTTTCGACTTTTGGGAATTATTTTCTTTTACCTTTTTTTATTATATATGGAACAATTCCTGTAATTATCATCATTATTATCATGATTATCATCAATATTATCATTATCATCATCATTATCATCATTATTGCAATTATTATCATCATTATTGCAATTATTATCATCATCATTGCAATTATTATCATTATTATTGCAATTATTGCAGTTATAATATATAAATTTTGAAACTATACTAATACAACAACAATAAAAATAGAAATGACAATAATAATAACACAATATAACGATATTATAATAATTTTTCTTTTATCATTATTTTAATTAATATCTTATACAGGAATTATTACTGTTTTTAATAATTATTTTGCAATTATACTACTATTAAAAATTATAATAATGATAATAATAACATATATATTATAAAGAATTATATAATAATAATAATATATAATAAATAATAATAATAATAATAAAAATAAAATATAATAATAATTAATAATAAAAATTTAAAAAT
>NW_023657867.1:34786-45250 GCF_015228065.2 Penaeus monodon
AAATTTAATTATTTTTAATAAGATATTAATTAAATAATTTTATAGATAATTATTATAATATCCCTTATTTATTTTTAAAATTATTTTTTTTGTTATTTTATTTTTTTTTTTATTGTTGTTGTTTTTAGTATAGTTCCCAAAAATTTTTCAAAACTGTAAAAATTTGCAATAATAATAATAATAATGAAAAAAAAAAATGATAATAATTGCAATAATGATGATAAAAATTGCAATAATGATGAAAAAATTTGCAATAAGAGAAAATGTGAAAAATGATGATGATAAGATAATTTTGTGAAAATCATGATAATAATGATGATAATAACAGAATTTTGGGTCTCCATATATAAAAAAAAAAAGGTAAAAGAAAATAATTTTCCCAGAAGTCGAAAAAGCGGCAAAAAAAAGCGAAATTTTCCCTTTATGAGAGTATACTCCATAATGACTTTTTTCCCCCGATTTCTCTGATGTTTTTGGCCAATAATTAGGGAAATAATAAATAATTACCAAAATCGTTTTAAAACATGAAAAATAATGAGTATAAAAGTAAAAATAAAGAAAATTTTGATAACTTTTGAGATTATTAATATTACAATATTTCATTATTATTATTATTACTATTATTATTTTTATTATTTTTTAAATTATTATTATTATTTTTATTTATTATTATTTTTTATTTTATTTATTATTAATTATTTTTATTGCATTATTGTATTATTATTTTTATTTTTATTATTTTTAAATTATTTTTTTTATTTTATTTTTATTTTTATTTTTAAATTTATTATTATTATTTTATTTTTTATTTTATTATCATTATTATATCTTATTATATTATTATTTTAATATCGTTATTAATTATTATTGTTATTATTATCATTTTTTATCATTTTTATGTAGATAATTGAAAAAATAATTATTTTCAGAATAATTACTGAATAACGAATAATAAAATAATGATATGAAATTTTAATATCGTATTATTGTTATTATTATTGTTATTTCTATTATTATTGTTTTGTTATTGGATACTTGCAAAATTATTATTAAACTGCAATAATTGCAAAAATTTTAATGAAATAATTGCAATAAGATGATAATAATTGCAATAATGATGATAAAAATTTGCAATAATGAGAAATGATGATGATAATGAAATATTGTATAATAATGATGATAATAACAGGAATTTTTCTCCAATATAAAAAAAAAAGGTAAAAGAAAAAAATTCCTAAAACAAAAAAGGGGCAAAATCTAGGAAATATACCCTTTTGAGAGTATACCCAAATGACGTTTTTCGTTTTTTCTGACGTTTTTGGCAATTTTGGGGAAAATGATAAAATTACAAAAAAGTTTTAATCATAAAAATAATGAGGATAAAAGTGAGAATAAAGGGAAAATTTTTGATAACTTTGAGATTATTAAATTACCCCAAATATTATCCCATTATTTTTTTTTATTATTATTATTATTTTTTATTATTTATTATTATTTTATATTTTTATTTTATTTTATTTTATTTTTATTATTATTTTTTTATTATTATTATTATTATTATTATTATTATATCTTTTTTATTATTTTATATTTTTTTTAAAATATCGTTATTAAATTATTATTGTTAATTTTGTCATTATTATATTTTTACTAGTAGAAATTACAAAAAAAATTTATTATAACAGTAAAAATTTACTGTAATAACGATTTTAATTAAAATAAGATATAGATAATTATATAATATCGTTATTTTTTTTATTATTTTTTTTCTTTTATTTTTGTTTTTGTTTTTTAGTATAGTTGAAAAAAATTTTTTTTATTATAACGCAAAAATTTGCAATAATAAAAATAATTTCCCAAAAAGATGATAATATTTGCAAAATGATGAAAAATAATTGCAACAATGATGAAAAAATTTGCTATAATGATGATAATGATGATAATGAGATGATAAGTAAATTTGATGATAATCAGAAAATAATGTGATAATAACGGGAAATTTTTCCCTTTAATAATAAAAAAGGAAAAAGAAAAAAATTTCCCCCAAAAGTCAAAAAAAGCGGAAAAAACTAGCGAAAATAGCCTTTTGAGAGATACGAAAAATGGGTTTTTTCGTTTCCTGATGTTTTTGGCAATATTGGGTTTAAAGAATGATAATAATTTACCAAAATCGATTAATCATGACAATAATGAGGATAAAAAGGGAGAATAAAGAAATTTGATAACATTGGTGATAATTAATATTATAAAAACTATTAGATTTTTATATTTTTAATTTTTTATTATTTTTATTATTATATTATTATTTTTATTATTATTATTTTTATTATTTTATTATTATTAAATTATTATTATTATTATTATTTTATATTTTATTATTGTTGTTATTATTATCATTATCATTATTATTTCATTATTTTATTTTTTATTATAATATCGTTAAATTTTTTATTATTATTTTTTTTTTATCTTTTTAAATGGTAGTATAATTCCCAAAAAAATTATAAATAAGGGTTAAAAATTTAACTTTAAAAACAATTTTAATTAAAATAATGATATAGTTTTTTTTTTTAATTTTTTAAAAATCTTTAAATATTGTTATTATTTTCTTTTTTCCTTTATATTGGGGGTTGTTATTAGTATAGTTCCCAAAATTATATATTAAAATTTGGGCCAAAAATAACAATAAAAATTTATAAAAATTTCCCAAAACGATGATAAAAATTTGCAAAAAATGATGATAAAAATTTGCAAAAAATGATAAATAATGATGAAAATGATGGTGAAAAATTGATAAAAATTGATAATCATGATAATAATTAGGGATAATAACGGGAATTGTCTCCATTTTAAAAAAAAAAAAAAAAAAAGGTTTAAAGAAAATAAATTTCCCCAAAAAAGTCGAAAAAGCGGAAAAATTACCCGGAAATATACCCTTTTTTGAGAGTCTACTAAAAATTTTGTCATTTTTTCTTTTTCCCTCTGGGGTTTTTGGGCAATTATTACCCGAAATAATGATAATAATTCCCAAAAAACGTATTAATCATGATAATAAGGGAAGGTAAAATTGAGAAAAAAGAAAATTTTTTGTTTAACATTTGGGGAATTTTATTTTTTAATATTATAAATTTTTATTATTATTTTATTATTTATTGAAATTATTAGTTATTATTATTATTTAATTTTTAAATTATTATTATTATTATTTTTATTATAATTATTATTTTTTTTATTATTTATTATTTATTATTATTTAATTATTTTTAATTATATTATCATTTAAAAGTTTATTATTTTTAAATTAAAAAAGTTTTTTAATATTTTTTATTTTTAATTTTTTTTTCTTTAATTTATTTTTATTTTTAAATTTTTTCATTTTTACTAGTAGTTAAAAATTGCAAAAGTAATTTTTAAATAACAGTAATAATTACTGTAAAAGGTTTTTTAATTAAATTAATGATATAGATAATTATTTAATATCTTTTATTATTTTTATTATTATTGTTATTTCATTATTTTTGGGTTTTGGGTTATTAGTATAGTGTAAAAATTATTATTTAACTCCCCAATAATTCCCAATAATAATGAAAAATAATTCCCCAATAATGAGGATAAAATTGCAACAATGAAAATAAAATTGAAATTTAATGATGAAATGATGATAATGATGATAAGATAATTTTGATGATAATATGAAATAATTATGGTAATAACGGGAAAATTGTCCCCCATTTTTAAAAAAAAAAGGGTTTAAAGAAAATAAATTCCAAAAGTAAAAAAAACCCGGAAAAACTAGCGAAATATGCCTTTTGAAATATACCCCAAAAAGGGAGGGTTTTTTTAAATTTCTCTAATGTTTTTGGGAAAATATTTAGGGTAATAATGAAAATAATTCCCAAAACGTTTTTTAATCATGACAATAAGAGGATAAAGGGAGAATAAAGAGAATTTTGAAAAACATTTGATTTTAAATTAATTTTACCCCAATATTATAAATTTATTATATTTTTATTATTTTTAAATTATTATTATTATTATTATTATTATTTATTATTATTAATTATTATTTTCTTATTATTATTTTTATTATTATTATTATTATTATTATCTTTATTTTTCTTTATTATATTATTTTAAAAAGGTTTTTAAATATTATTATTTTTAAATTTTATCATTATTATCTTTTTTACCAGTGTAAAATTTTGCAAAAATAATTTTTTAAACAGTAAAAATTTACTCCCAAAAAACGATTTTAATTTAAAATAATGATATAGATAATTTTAAAATTTATCGCTATTATTGTTTTTCTTTTATTTTTTTTTTATTATTGTTGTTGTTTTTAAAATTTTATATTTTTGAAAAAATTATATATTATAACTGCAATAATTGTAATAAAAAGATAATAATTCCCCAAAATGATGAAATAATTAAAATAATGATGAAAATAATTGCAATAATGATGAAAAATTAAAAAATAAATAATTTGATGATGATAATGAAATATTGATGAAAAATCATGATAATAATGCTGAAAAAACCCGGGAAATTGTCTAAATATAAAATTAAAAAAAGGAAAAAGAAAAATTCCCCAAAAAAGTCGAAAAAGCGGCAAAATCTATCGAAATATAGCCTTTTGAGAGTATACTCCAAAATGACATTTTTCGATTTCTCTGATGATTTTGGCAATTATTAGGGTAATAATGATAATAATTACCAAAATCGTATTAAACATGACAATAATGAGGATAAAAGTGAGAATCAAGAAAATTTTGATAACATTTGATGATTATCAATATAATCAATATTATCATTATTATTATTATTACTATTATTATTGTTATTATTATTATTATTATTATTATTATTATTATTATTATTATTATTATTATTATTATTATTATTATTATTATTATTATTATTATTATTATTATTATTATCATTATTATTATTATTATTATAATATCGTTATTAATATTATTATTGTTATTATTATCATTATCATTTTTACTAGTAGTATAATTGCAAAAATAATTATTATAACAGTAATAATTACTGTAATAACGATATTAATTAAAATAATGATATAGATAATTATTATAATATCGTTATTATTGTTATTATTATTGTTATTTCTATTATTATTGTTGTTGTTATTAGTATAGTTGCAAAATTATATATTATAACTGCAATAATTGCAATAATAATGATAATAATTGCAATAATGATGATAATAATTGCAATAATGATGATAATAATTGCAATAATGATGATAATGATGATGATAATGATAATATTGATGATAATAATGATAATAATGATGATAATAACAGGAATTGTCTCCATATATAATAAAAAAGGTAAAAGAAAATAATTCCCAAAAGTCGAAAAAGGGCAAAATCTAGCGAAAAATAGCCTTTTGAGAGTATACTCCAAAATGACGTTTTTTCGATTTCTCTGATGATTTTGGCAATTATTAGGGTAATAATGATAATAATTACCAAAATCGTATTAATTATGACGATAATGAGGATAAAAATGAGAATAAAGAGAATTTTGATAACATTTGATGATTATTATTATTATCAATATTATCATTATTATTATTATTATTATTACTATTATTATTATTATTATTATTATTATTATTATTATTATTATTATTATTATTATTATTATTATTATTATTATCATTATTATTATCATTATTATTATTATTATTATTATAATATCGTTATTAATACTATTATTGTTATTATTATCATTATTATCATTTTAACTAGTAGTATAATTGCAAAAATAATTATTATAACAGTAATAATTACTGTAATAACTATATTAATTAAAATAATGATATAGATAATTATTATAATATCGTTATTATTGTTATTATTATTGTTATTTCTATTATTATTGTTGTTGTTATTAGTATAGTTGCAAAATTATATATTATAACTGCTATAATTGCAATAATAATGATAATAATTGCAATAATGATGATAATAATTGCAATAATGATGATAATAATTGCAATAATGATGATAATGATGATAATGATGATAATGATAATATTGATGATAATCATGATAATAATGATGATAATAACAGGAATTGTCTCCATATATAATTTAAAAAAAGGTAAAACAAAAATAATTCCCAAAAGTCGAAAAAGCGGCAAAATCTAGTCCTTTTGAGAGTATACTCCAAAAGGACGTTTTTTCGATTTCTCTGATGATTTTGGCAATTATTAGGGTAATAATGATAATAATTACCAAAATCGTATTAATCATGACAATAATGAGGATAAAAGTGAGAATAAAGAGAATTTTGATAACATTTGATGATTATTAATATTATCAATATTATCTTATTATTATTATTATTATTATTATTTTTTAAAATAATTAATTATTATTATTATTATTATTATTATTATTATTATTATTATTATTATTTTTCATTATTATTATCATTATTATTTTTAAATTATTATATTATCGTTATTAATATTATTATTGTTTTTATTATCAATATTATTATTTTTACTAGTAGTATAATTGCGAAAATAATTATTATAACATTTAATAATTACTGTAATAACGTTTTAAATTTAAAATAAGTATATAGATAATTATTATAATATCGTTATTATTGTTATTATTATTGTTATTTCTATTATTATTGTTGTTATTATTAGTATAGTTGCAAAATTATATATTATAACTGCAATAATTGCAATAATAATGATAATAATTGTAATAATGATGATAATAATTGCAATAATGATGATAATAATTGCAATAATGATGATAATAATTGCAATAATGATGATAATGATGATGATAATGATAATGTTGATGATAATCATGATAATAATGAAGATAATAACAGGAATTGTCTCCATATATAATAAAAAATGTAAAAGAAAATAATTTCCCAAAAGTCGAAAAAGCGGCTAAATCTAGCGAAATATAGCCTTTTGATAGTATACTCCAAAATGACGTTTTTTCGATTTCTCTGACGATTTTGGCAATTATTAGGGTAAATAATGATAATAATTACCAAAATCGTATTAATCATGACAATAATGAGGTAAAAGTGAGAATTAAGAGAATTTTGATAACATTTGATGATTATTAATATTATGAATATTATCATTATTATTATTATTATTATTATTATTATTATTATTATTATTATTATTATTAATTATCCGTGTGGACCCCGGGGTAGAATAGGTCCAACGTACCTTTTGCGTGTCGTAAGAGGCGACTAAAAGAGGTTGGCGGCAGGAAGGGCATCCGGCCGTAAAAACCCTGCCAAGCCAATACATGATGGGAGAATCAGGAATGCAGACAGGCCGCTGCAGAGCCTGACCCTCCTAAGGTCGACATCCCACCGCATGTTCGCGAGAATCGTTCTTGCCCCCTGTGAGAGAAATTTCTTAAAACCTCTCATTCAAGAGCATACGGAGACTGGAATTTACAATTTCTCAGCTAAACTGCCAAATGGAACTGAGATCAATAGTAACTCAACAGTTGTCGGGTAGTTCACAATGTTCCTTTTGATCACCTCTCAGAAAGAATTAACTGACTTCAACGACTTGGTGTCCATGATGCGATCCTAGTTCCCCAAGGTACATTCCGAAATGTTTTCCAAACATGAAGCTCCCAGCCGATTACAATCGTTGGGCGGCCGGTGAACGGAACGGCCCATGCTCCCTGGACCTTCAGCAAGGTGGACATGGAGACGGCGGGAGTGACGGAGGGGGAGGCCCTGGATAGGGCAGAGTGGAGGAGGAAGATCCGCACCGGCGACCCCAGTTGAACTGGGACAAAAGCCTGTAGAAGAAGAAGAAGAAGAGATTATTATTATTATTAATATTATTATTAATATTATTATTATTATTATTATTATTATTATTATTATTATTATTATTATCATTATTATTATCATTATTATTATTGTTATTATAATATCGTTATTAATATTATCATTGTTATTATTATCATTATTGTCATTTTTACTAGTAGTATAATTGGAAAAATAATTATTATAACAGTAATAATTACTGTAATAACGATATTAATTAAAATAATGATATAGAAATTATTATAATATCGTTATTATTGTTTTTCTATTATTATTGTTGTTGTTATTAGTATAGTTGAAAAATTATATATTATAACTGCAATAATTGCAATAATAATGATGATAATTGCAATAATGATGATAATAATTGCAATAATGATGATAATAATTGCAATAATGATGATAATGATGATAATGATGATGATAATGATAATATTGATGATAATCATGATAATAATGATGATAATAACAGGAATTGTCTCCACATATAATAAAAAAGGTAAAAGAAAATAATTCCCAAAAGTCGAAAAAGCGGCAAAATCTAGCGTAATATAGCCTTTTCAGAGTATACTCCAAAATGACGTTTTTTCGATTTCCCTGATGATTTTGGCAATTATTAGGGTAATAATGATAATAATTACCAAAATCGTATTAATCATGACAATAATGAGGATAAAAGTGAGAATAAAGAGAATTTTGATAATATTTGATGATTATTAATATTATCAATATTATCATTATTATTATTATTATTATTACTATTATTATTATTATTATTATTATTATTATTATTATTATTATTATTATTATTATTATTATTATTATTGTTGTTATTATTATTATTATTATTATCATTATTATTATTATTATTATTATTATTATATCGTTATTAATATTATTATTGTTATTATTATCATTCTTATCATTTTTACTAGTAGTATAATTGCAAAAATAATTATTATAACAGTAATAATTGCTGTAATAACGATATTAATTAAAATAATGATATAGATAATTATTATAATATCGTTATTATTGTTATTATTATTGTTTTTTCTATTATTATTGTTATTTCTATTATTATTGTTGTTGTTATTAGTATAGTTGAAAAATTATATATTATAACTGCAATAATTGCAATAATGATGATAATAATTGCAATAATGATGATAATAATTGCAATAACGATGATAATAATTGCAATAATGATGATAATAATTGCAATAATGATGATAATGATGATGATAATGATAATATTGATGATAATCATGATAATAAAAATGATAATAACAGGAATTGTCTCCATATATAATAAAAAAAAAAAAAGGTAAAAGAAAATAATTCCCAAAAGTCGAAAAAGCGGCAAAATCTTGCGAAATATAGCCTTCTGAGAATATACCCTAAAATGACGTTTTTTCGATTTCTCTGATGATTTTGGAAGTTACTAGGGTAATAATGATAATAATTACCAAAATCGTATTAATTATGACAATAATGAGGATAAAAGTGAGAATAAACAGAATTTTGATAACATTTGATGATTATTAATATTATCATTATTATTATTATTATTATTATTATTATTATTATTATTATTATTATTATTGTTATTATTATTATTGTTATTATTACTATTATTATTATTATGATTATTATTATTATTATTATTATTATCATTATTATTACAATTATTATTATTATTATTATTATATCGTTATTAATATTATTATTGTTATTATTATCATTATTATCATTTTTACTAGCAGTATAATTGCAAAAATAATTATTATAACAGTAATAATTACTGTAATAACGTTATTAATGAAAATAATGATAAGATAATTATTATAATATCATTATTATTGTTATTATTATTGTTATTTCTATTATTATTGTTGTTGTTATTAGTATAGTTGCAAAATTATATATTATAACTGCAATAATTGCAATAATAATGATAATAATTGCAATAATGATGATAATAATTGCAATAATGATGATAATAATTGCAATATTGATGATAATCATGATAATAATGATGATAATAACAGGAATTGTCTCCATATATAATAAAAAAAGGTAAAAGAAAATAATTCCCAAAAGTCGAAAAAGTGGCAAAATCTAGCGAAATATAGCCTTTTGAGAGTATACTCCAAAATGACGTTTTTTCGATTTCTCTGATGATTTTGGCAATTATTAGGGTAATAATGATAATAATTACCAAAATCGTATTAATTATGACAATAATGAGGATAAGAGTGGGAATAAAAAGAATTTTGATAACATTTGGTGATAATTATTATTATCAATATTATTGTTATTATTATTGTTATTATTATTATTATTATTATTATTATTATTATTATTATTATTATTATTATTATTATTATTATTATTATTATTATTATTATTATCATTATTATCATTTTTATTATTATTATTATAATATCGTTATTAATATTATTATTGTTATTATTATCATTATTATCATTTTTACTAGTAGTATAATTGCAAAAATAATTATTATAACGGTAATAATTATTGTAATAACGATATTAGTTAAAATAATGAATAGATAATTATTATATATCGTTA
>NW_023657867.1:45350-63080 GCF_015228065.2 Penaeus monodon
ATTATTTAATTTAAAAAATATAATTATTATAAAATATAATAATGAAAAAAAAAATGGAAAAAAAAAATTTTTTATTATTCAAAAGGTTATTCCTTTTTTTCCCTTTTTTTACTTTGGGATTTTTTTTTTTATTTTTTTATTATTAAAAATTTCCAGAAATTTTCAAAAATAAATATTATTATATATTACATAATTTTATTTTCCCTTTCTTTTATTTTTTTCCTTTTTATATATATTGGAAAATTTCCTTTATTATATTCATTATAAAAATTTTCATCATATTTTAACACTACAATAAAAATTAAAACAAAAATATACAATAATTTTCGTTTTATTTCATTATTATATCATTATTAATTAATATCTTTTTACGTAATTATTCGTTATAATAAAATTTTTTTCAATTTAAATAATAAAAAAAAAAATAATATAATAACAATAATAAAATAATAACTTTTTTAAATTCGTATTATTATATTTAATTAATTTTATTATGTAATTTTTACGTTAATAATATTTTTAAAATTAATAATTTAAAATAAAAAAAATAATAATATAATAATAAAAAATAATAATAACAATATTAAAAAAATTAATATATAATAATTATATATTATATGTTAATAATATAAAATATAATAATAAATTAATAGTAATAATATAATAATATCAAGTTATCAAATTAATAATTCTAATTAAAATTAATTGTATAATAAAAAATTAATAATTTTATAAAATAATTTAAAAATTGAAATATAAAATAATGAAATAAATATTTATAAACTCAAAAGGTATAATTTCCTTTAAATTTTCCCTTTTTCATTGTTTTTTTCTATTTTTTTTAAAATATATACAAATTCCTGAATCATCAATTATTAAAAAGATTATTATATTATTTCAAAACTATCATTCCAGATTTTCCTTTTCATTTGGGAAATTTTTTTTTTCCTTTTTTTAATTATATAATGCAATTTGGTTATAATTATATTTACATAACTATACACTCATTTTAATAGTAATACAATAAAAATAAAATAATAAAATTTTTATTAAACATATTTTTATCATTATTAATTAATATCTTATTATTTTAATTATTCGTTTAAATAATATTTTTTCAATTATACTAATAAAAAATACAATAAAATATAAACAATAATAGATTATAATAACAATATTATAACAATTCATATTATAATAATCGTTATTATTATATTATTTATTATTATTATTAATATTTTTTTGCAATAATATATTTAATAATACTAATAATAAATAATAATATAATAATAATAATAATAAAATAATAATAATAATAATAAAATAATAATATAAAATATATATAAATAATAATAATGATAAAAGATATAATGATAATAAAAATTAATATATAATAATATATCCAAATTTTCCAAATTCTCTTTTTCATCTTATGATCATATTTAGATATAGAATCAGGTAATTATCATTATTACCCCAATAATTCCAGAATCATCAAATGAATGGAAAAAAACGTCATTTTGGAGTCTTACTCTCAAAAGGCTATATTTCGCTAGATTTGCCGTTTTCGACTTTTGGGATTTTTTTTTTCTTTTTTTTTTTATTATAGGACACAATTCTGTTAATCATCATTATTATATGATTATCATCATTATTATCGTTATCATCATCATTTATCATCATTATCATCATCATTATATCATTATTGCATTATTATTCATAAATCTATTGCAATAATTATCATTATTATTGCAATTATTGCGTTATATATATATTTTACATCTATACTAATAACAAAACTACATAATAATTAGTAAATAGCAATAATAATAACAATAATAACGGTTTTTATACTCATTATTTCTATCATTATTTTAATTAATTCGTTATTACTGTAATTATTACTGTTATAATAATTATTTTTACAAATTATACTACCAGGTTAAAAAAAATAATAATGATAATAATAACAATAATGAGATTCAATAAACAATATTATCAACAATTTCGTATTATTAAATTTATACTTTATTATTATTAGTATGTTATTATTACAGTTATAATATATTTTTTGGCAATAATACTAATAATTAAAGTAATAATAATAATAATAATAATAATAAAGATAATAATAATAATATAATAATAATGGTAATAATAATGATAATAATGATAACAATGATATAATAATGATATAGTAATAATATTAATAAGCATCAGATGTTATCCAAATCTCTTTATCTCACTTTTATCATCATTATTGTTCATGATAATAGAATTCAGGTAATATTATATATTACCCTAATAATGCCAGAATCATCAAATGAATGGAAAAAACGTTCATTTGGAGTCTACCTCAAAAAGGCTATATTTAGCTAGATTTTGCCGCTTTTTCGAATATTGGATTTTTTAAACTTTTTTTCTTACATATGGACACAATTCATATTATTTATCATCATTATTATCATTGATTATCATCATTATTATCGTTTCATCATCATTATCATCATTATCATCATTATTCATCATCATTATCATCATTATTGCAAGTATTATCAATCAGTATTGCAATATAATTATCATTATTATTGCATTATTGCAGTATAATATTATTTTTACATCTATATAATAAACAACTACAATTAACAATAGTAATAGTTATAATAATAAAATAATAACGTTTTGATAATCATTTGTTATATCATTATTTAATCTAAATATCGTTAGTACTGCTAATTATTTACTGTTAAATAATTATTTTTACAATTATACTACCAGTAAAAAAAAATAATAATGATAATAATAAAACAATAATGATATTAATAACCAATATTATAACAATTCGTTATTATTATAATTATTACTTATTATTATTATTATTGTTATTATTACAAGTTAGAATATATTTTTTAGGGCAATAATACTAATAATTAAAGTATAATAATAATAATAATAATAATAATAATAATAATAATAATAATTATAATAATAATATATAATAATAATAATAATAACATCAACTGTTATCCAAATTCTCTTTATTCTCACTTTTATCATCATTATGTCATGATTATAGAATTCAGGTTAATTATATCATTAATACCAAATAAATTGCCAGAGAATCGTAAAAGAATGGAAAAAACGTCATTTTGGAGTCACTCTCAAATAGGCTATATTTCGCTAGATTTTGCCGCTTTTTCGACTTTTGGCGGATTTTTTTCTTTTACCTTTTTTTTTATTATATATGGACACAATTCCTGTTATTATCATCATTATTATCATGATTATTCATCCTTATTATCGTTATGAGCATCATCATATCATCATTATCATCATATTCATCATTCCTTATCACATTATTGCAATTATTTTCATTCATTCTTGCAATTAATTATCCTTATATTGCAAATTTATTGCAGTTATAATATATATTTTTACATCTATACTAATAACAACACATATTAATAGTATAGCAATAAGAATAAACAATAATGACGTTTTTTATAATCATTATTTATATCATTATTTAATAATATCGTTATTACTGTACTTATTACTGTGCTAATAATTATTTTTACAATTATACTACCAGTAAAAAAAATAATAATGATAATAATAACAATAATGATATAATCAATATTATAACAATTCGTATTATTATAATTATACTTCTGATTATCATTATTATTATTATTACGTTATAATATATTTTTTGGCAATAATACTAATAATTAAAGTTAATAATAATTAATATTATAATAATAATAATTAATAATAATAATCATAATAATAACCTATAATAATAACAATGATAATAATACTTGATAAAATGATAATTTAATAAATGATAAAATAATGATAATAATAATAATATTAATAATCATCAAATGTTATCCAACTTCTCTTTATTCTAACTTTATCATCATTATGTCATGATTAATAGAAATTCAGGTAATTATTATCATTATACCCTAATATTGCCAGAATCTCAAATGAATGGAAAAACGCATTGTGGAGTCTCCTCTCAAAAGGTATATTCGTCTAGATTTTTGCGCCTTTTCGACTTGGGATTTTTTCTTTTACTTTTTTTTATTATATATGGACACAATCCTGTTATTCTCATCATATATCATGGATTATGATAATTATTATCGTTATCATCAATCATTATCATTCATTATCATCATTATCATCTCATTATTATTCATTATTGCAATATCCATCATTATTGCAATAATTATCTATTATTATTGCAAATTATTGCAGTTATAATATATATTTTCTACATTATACTAATAAACAACTAACAATAATAATAGTAATAGCAATAATAATAACAATATTATAACAATTCGTATTATTATAATTATACTTATTATTATTATTATTGTTATTATTACAGTTATAATATATTTTTTGGCAATAATACTAATAATTAAAGTAATAATAATAATAATAATAATAATAATAATAATAATAATAATAATAATAATAATAATAATAATAATAATAATAATAATAATGATAATAATAATGATAATAATGATAATAATGATAATAATAATGATAATAGTAATAATATTAATAATCATCAAATGTTATCCAAATTCTCTTTATTCTCACTTTTATCATCATTATTGTCATGATTAATAGAATTCAGGTAATTATTATCATTATTACCCTAATAATTGCCAGAATCATCAAATGAATGGAAAAAACGTCATTTTGGAGTCTACTCTCAAAAGGCTATATTTCGCTAGATTTTGCCGCTTTTTCGACTTTTGGGATTTTTTTTTCTTTTACCTTTTTTTTATTATATATGGACACAATTCCTGTTATTATCATCATTATTATCATGATTATCATCATTATTATCGTTATCATCATCATTATCATCATTATCATCATTATCATCATTATCATCATCATTATCATCATTATTGCAATTATTATCATCATTATTGCAATAATTATCATTATTATTGCAATTATTGCAGTTATAATATATATTTTTACATCTATACTAATAACAACTACAATAATAATAGTAATAGCAATAATAATAACAATAATAACGTTTTTATAATCATTATTTATATCATTATTTTAATTAATATCGTTATTACTGTAATTATTACTGTTATAATAATTATTTTACAATTATACTACCAGTAAAAAAAATAATCATGATAAAATAACAATACTGATAGTAATACAATTATTATATAATCGTATTATTATAATTATCTTATTAATTATTATTATGTTTATTATTTACAGTTATAATATATTTTGGCAATAATCTTAATAATTAAAGTAATAATCATCATCCTCATCATCAAGGGCTAACGCCGACGGGGGGCGCATGGACCGCATCCACCCTTCGCTTCCAGCACGAGGATCCCTCGAGGCGAGTCTCCAGGGCAGGGACACACGGCCATCTGCTAGTTCCTCACGACAGGTCTCGTCGCGCTTCCCAAGCCCTGACTCCTAGGACGTCCCACAGGTCTCCTCCAACCCAGGGTTGTCTCGCAAGAGACAAACTGTTGTGCAGGGTCGTCCATAGTATGCGAGCTAGTGGCCATATAGCCTGAGTTGGCGATCCGATTATGCAAGTAACAGGTCCCATTCAGTCTCACGGTGTACGCCGTTGACCTGTGGTCCTGCCAACTGTAAAACCTCCATTGATCCTGCGAAGGGACTTGTTTACAAGGCATCAAGGCGAGACTCCAGGCACTGGATTAGCGTCCAGGTTTCGCTTCCATAGAGCAAACTGGAGTATCAAGCCTTGAAGACACGCAGCTTGTCCTTCTGCATAGGTAACGTTGACATCTTCCAAACGCTCTTGTTGATCGAGTTCATGCTTCCTGTTGCCAACCAAACGTCTACTGCTTCCCGTCTGGCACCCAGAGATATGGACTACGCTTACGCAAGGTATGTAAACTTTCTGTGTCCTTCAACGTCCTCCCGCACGCAGGAATCGCTGGAACGGGTTCCCTAACGGCCCCCAAAGTTCCCTGAATCTTGGTCTTGTTCAGGAGACCTCTAACCTAGGGGCTTTCGCCTCATTGCTAAAATGCAATCCAGAGCCGCCACAAGTGAATCCAAGGACTCCGATAGTATGGCAACATCGTCTCAAAGTCAAGGTCCGAGCCCTTCATATTGCCTAGTGGTTGCTCCGCACTGACTTTTGGCTAGTAGCTCTGCCCATTTCCAGTCCATCCAGTGTTGAACGGTGGGTGCAGGACACACTTTTTTGCCTCCCCCTGAATTAACAGGGAAGAAGTTTCGACATACCCCCACCACACTTTACAGCACGTTCAGTACCAGTATAGAGGCTTGCTATCAGGCCCATAATCTGTGTCGGAATCCCCTGAGCCTCAGGATCTCCCATAGGCGATTCCCGATGGCACCGAGTCAAACGCTTCTTGAGTGCGATGTAGGCTGCACGCAACCCACCACCAAACTCATTCCGACGGCGTGTCCACAATTACTCGAAGCGCTAGTATACGGTCTATTGTGGACTTGCCAGGAGGAAATCCAGACTGCTCCGGTCTCTGGTCTCAGTAGGTGTTTGCGGATTGGATCGTTTCAGAAGAATGTGATCGAGAAACCTTGCCTGTATCTGAGCAGTGTAATGCCACGGTAGTTGCTACAGTCCCATCATCCCCTTTCCCTTCCCAGAGAGGATGACACGCCCCTCACAGGTCAGGGGTATGGTAACCTAGCTGCCAAATGGCAGTCAGGACGGTATGCGGCGCCTACCCGAGCCATAAGGTTTCACCCCCACCTTTAGCAGTCAGCAGGAGATCCACATATGCCTGCAGCTTTTCCCACTCTTCAGCTTGGAAATCGCCACCTACCTCTGTTAGGGTAGGAGGTTCCTCGCTGATGGTTGGTCGGCACAGGCACTGAGACATCGCTTTGCATCCAAGCTAACTTTTGAGATCCACCTGGTTACAAAACTGTTCAAAATTACTCAGCCCAGCCATGACGTTCACGAACCCAACATGATCTGAGATGATCCGTCCATACCGCCGATCGGCACGCAGTTCTGTGAGTAGAGCTTAGGGTTCAGTTTTCTCAGGCTTGTAGGTCAGGGCGAAGGTCATTTACCAAGAAATGCCTTCGACCGCCTCAGCAAGATTCCTGATGAACTGGTTTCCTTGTCCCTTCTCAGCAGTGCCGAGCCCTACGCACCATGGAACGACGCAAGACTTGATTCCCATTTAGCCGAGCCTGCACAACACGCTTCATGGCCGCTACTGTCTCCAGGGAGATGGTATTCTTCCTTGTCCTTGGGCGTACGCCAATGGACCCCTGAGCTGCTTTCGCGTGTTACGCGCGTGAAGGACTCCCACAGAGCAACTGGATCCGTCAGGTTGCTGGTTTCTGAGAATCGGTACAGAGAGTGCCGTGGCGAACCACGGGCACATCCTCCTCCCTTATCTGTCCTAAGTGAACACCTTAGGGTGGCCACTGTAGGACGGGAGTTTTGAAAGTGGACCCGCAGGGATAGCCACAACCATCCTATGGTCGGTGCCACAGAACTCAGCACTCCGGTAAACCCTGGCAGTTCTGGAGGATCCTCCTCGGTGCTGACAATATGTGGTCTATCTCCTTGGCATGTTGACCCGTATCGCTGTACCAAGTCCAGCGATGCGAGTTGGAGCGCTGGTAACCGAAGCCAATATCCTCATTTCTGGACTGGCAAAGTCCGAGAAGGAGGCCTATTCTCGCTGCTGGGATCCTCCCGAGCATGGGGGCCGACATACATCTCGTAGCCAGCTTTTCACACAAGCCGGATACGCATTGAAGTCGCCCATAACAATGCGAGATGTCTCGCCGGGCAATTGTCCCTGAACCCAGATTCTAGTTTGGCGTAGAAACGCGCCTCTTTCACATCCGGTTTTATGTACATCGGTAGGACGTATACAGCAATAAGATACATGAAGCCAAAAGCATGCTTCAGTCTCCAATGCCATGATAACGCTCATCACCGGTGTCCACATCGACTACCGCAGGGCTGAAGTCGACTGAGATGGCTATGGCACACCCTGAGGTGGTGACGCATCGCTGCGGCCCGACCAGTAGTAGGTGTAACCACCCCACACTGAATCGTGCCCGCTACCAGGGATTTCTCACTCTGGAGGGCAGCCACCTCAACTCCCAGTCGCTTCAATTTCCGCGATAGCAAGGTAACCGCTCATCCTTCCGCAAGGACCCCGATGGTGTCCAAGCGCCTACCTGAAAGCACGCCTGAGGTTAAGCCTCGGGTGGTCACTCCGGGTGCAACGCCAACCCTCTGCCGCCCCCCCACACACAGCCCCAGAATAAAAGGGGTCGGCAGGCTGTGGGAACCGCCGATCCACCTGTGGGTTCCCGAGGGCTTCCCTTCCCCCACAAGCTTCATGGTGGTTGGCGCCGCCCGGGGCGCGTCGGGACGATAATCTCGCTCCAATCCTGCACCCCTACATTTGCCCTCCCAGCGGGACCCCCCACAGCCACGCCTTAACTTGCTGGGTGGGAGGGACAACACACCCTCCCCCCAGCATTTCCAACTTTTTCCAAGACGTTGCCAGAGGGTCATTCTGGGGGGGAGGAGGACCTGGCAAGGCCCACCTCCCCGAGCCCCCCAGTTTCCCCGGGTGGCTATGGGGCAGGAGTTGGGTACGAAGCCAGAGCGTGTCCACACGCCGGTGGCCATAACTCCGTACCATCTCTGGTGCCTCCTGCTGCTCCGAGATCCCCACAGATTTAGCCTGGGACGCAAGGTACCCAGTTTACCCATAGGTGGCCACGAGGAGGCACTGCGAGAAGTCTTAATGATGGAGAGGCTGTGACCTGGCGGGAGACTTATGCGGAAGCTGCTCCCTTTTTCGCACTGGGGGCTAGCCATGGTGGAAGCTGCAAGCGAGAAGGCATGCAAGCACTTACACTATCTAGCTACCACCATCGCTTCACATCACCATGCACTTGGAAGCCACCCACCCAAGTAATGATAATAATAATAATAATAATAATAATACTAATAATAATAATAATAATAATATAATAATAATGATACTAATAAGATAATATGATAATACTGATAATATAATAATATTAATAATCATCAAATGTTATCCAACCAAATTCTCTTATTCTCACTTTTATCATCATTAGTGTCATTTAATCGAATTCAGGTACTTATTATAATTATTTACCCTAATAATTCCAGATCATCAATGAATGAAAAAACGTCATTTTGGGTCCTCCTCTCAAAAGGCTATATTTCGCTAGATTTTGGCCGCTTTTTCGACTTTTGGATTTTTTTTCTTTTACCTTTTTTTATTATATATGGACACTTCCTGTTATTATCATCTTATTATCATGATTATCATCATTATTATCGTTTAGCATCATCAATTACATCATTATCATCATTATCATCATCATTATCCTCATTATTCAATTATTATCATCAGTTATTGCAATATTCTCATTCTTATTGCAATTTATTGCAGTTGTAATATATATTTTTACATCTATACTAATAACACCTACAAATAATAATAGTAATATGCAATATAATAACAAGAACGTTTTTATAATCATTATTTTATATCAATTAATTTTAATTAATATCGTTATTACTGTAATTATTACTGTTATAATAATTATTTTTACAATTATACTACCAGTAAAAACAATAATAATGATAATAATAACAATAATAATATTAATAATAATAATAATAATAATGATAATAAATAATGATAATAATAATAATAATAATAATAATAATAATAATAATAATAATAATAATAATAATAATAATAATAACAATAGTAATAATAATAATAATAATAATAATAATATTGATAATATTAATAATCATCAAATGTTATCAAAATTCTCTTTATTTCATTTTATCCTCATTATGTCATAATTAATTCGATTTTGGTAATTATTATCATTATTACCCTAATAATTGCCAAAATCATCAGAGAAATCGAAAAAACGTCATTTTGGAGTATACTCTCAAAAGGCTATATTTCGCTAGATTTTGCCCCTTTTTCGACTTTTGGGAATTATTTTCTTTTACGTTTTTTATTATATATGGAGACAATTCCTGTTATTATCATCATTATTATCATTATTATCATCAATATTATCATTATCATCATCATTATCATCATTATTGCAATTATTATCATCATTATTGCAATTATTATCATCATTATTGCAATTATTATCATTATTATTGCAATTATTGCAGTTATAATATATAATTTTGCAACTATACTAATAACAACAACAATAATAATAGAAATAACAATAATAATAACAATAATAACGATATTATAATAATTATCTATATCATTATTTTATTTAATATCGTTATTACAGTAATTATTACTGTTATAATAATTATTTTTGCAATTATACTACTAGTAAAAATGATAATGATAATAATAACAATAATAATATTAATAACGATATTATAATAATAATAATAATAATGATAATAATAATGATAATAATAATAATAATAATAATAATAATAATAATGATAATAATAATAATAATAATAATAATAATAATAATAATAACAATAATAATAATAATAATAATAATAATAACAATAATAACAATGATAATATTGATTATATTGATAATCATCAAATATCAAAATTTTCTTTGTTCTCACTTTTATCCTCATTATTGTCATGTTTAATACGATTTTGGTAATTATTATCATTATTACCCTAATAATTGCCAAAATCATCAGAGAAATCGAAAAATGTCATTTTGGAGTATACTCTCAAAAGGCTATATTTCGATAGATTTTGCCGCTTTTTCGACTTTTGGGAATTATTTTCTTTTACCTTATTTTAAATTATATATGGAGACAATTCCTGTTATTATCATCATTATCATGATTATCATCAATATTATCATTATCATCATCATTATCATCATTTTCATCATTATTGCAATTATTATCATCATTATTGCAATTATTATCATCATTATTGCAATTATTATCATCATTATTGCAATTATTATCATTATTATTACAATTATTGCAGTTATGATATATAATTTTGCAACTATACTAATAACAACAACAATAATAATAGAAATAACAATAATAATAACAATAATAGCGATATTATAATAATTATCTATATCATTATTTAAATTAATATCGTTATTGCAGTAATTATTACTGTTATAATAATTATTTTTGCAATTATACTACTGGTAAAAAAGATAATAATGATAATAATAATAATAATAATATTAATAACGATATTATAATAATAATAATAATAATGATAATAATAATGATAATAATAATAATAATAATAATAATAATAATAATAATAATAATAATAATAATAATAATAATGATAATAATAATAATAATAATAATAATAATAATAAAATAATAATAATGATAATATTGATAATATTAATAATCATCAAATGTTATCAAAATTCTCTTTATTCTCACTTTTATCCTCATTATTGTCATGATTAATACGATTTTGGTAATTATTATCATTATTACCCTAATAATTGCCAAAATCATTAGAGAAATTTAAAAACCGTCATTTTGGAGTATACTCTCAAAAGGCTATATTTCGCTAGATTTTACCGCTTTTTTGACTTTTGGGAATTATTTTCTTTTACCTTTTTTTTTTTAAATATGGAGACAATTCCTGTTATTATCATAATTATTATCATGATTATCATCAATATTATCATTATCATCATCATTATCATCATTATCATCATTATTGCAATTATTATTATCATTGTTGCAATTATTATCATCATTATTGCAATTATTATCATTATTATTGCAATTATTGCAGTTATAATATATAATTTTGACACTATACTAATAACAACAACAATAATAATAGAAATAACAATAATAATAACAATAATAACGATATTACAATAATTATCTATATCATTAATTTAATTAAAATCGTTATTACAGTAATTATTACTGTTATAATAATTACTTTTGCAATTATACTACTAGTAAAAATGATAATAATGATAATAATAACAATAATAATATTAATAACGATATTATAATAATAATAATAATAATGATAATAATAATGATAATAATAATAATAATAATAATAATAATAATAATAATAATAATAATAATAATAATAATAATAATAATGATAATAATAATGATGATAATAGTAATAATAATAATAATAATGATAATATTGATAATATTAATAATCATCAAATGTTATCAAAATTCTCTTTATTCTCACTTTTATCCTCATTATTATCATGATTAATACGATTTTGGTAATTATTATCATTATTACGCTAATAATTGCCAAAATCATCAGAGAAATCGAAAAAATGACAATTTTGAGTAGACTCTCAAAAGGCTATATTTCGCTAGATTTTACCGCTTTTTCGACTTTTGGGAATTATTTTCTTTTACCTTTTTTTTTTATTATATATGGAGACAATTCCTGTTATTATCATAATTATTATCATGATTATCATCAATATTATCATTATCATCATCATTATCATCATTATCATCATTATTGCAATTATTATCATCATTATTGCAATTATTATCATCGTTATTGCAATTATTATCATTATTATTGTTATTATTGCAATTATAATATATAATTTTGCAACTATACTAATAACAACAACAATAATAATAGAAATAAGAATAATAATAACAATAATAACGATATTATAATAATTATCTATATCATTATTTTAATTAATATCGTTATTAAAGTAATTATTACCGTTATGATAATTATTTTTGCAATTATACTACTAGTAAAAATGATAATAATGATAATAATAACAATAATAATATTAATAACGATATTATAATAATAATAATAATAATGATAATAATAATGATAATGATAATAATAACAATAATAATAATAATAATAATAATAATAATAATAATAATAATAATAATAATAATAATAATAATAATAATAATAATAATAATAATAATAGTAATAACAATAATAATAATGATAATATTGATAATATTAATTATCACCAAATGTTATCAAAATTCTCTTTATTCTCACTTTTATCCTCATTATTGTCATGATTAATACGATTTTGGTAATTATTATCATTATTAACCTAATAATTGCCAAAATCATCAGAGAAATCGAAAAAAACCTCATTTTGCAGTATACTCTCAAAAGGCTATATTTCGCTAGATTTTGCCGCTTTTTCGACTTTTGGGAATTATTTTCTTTTACCTTTTTTTATTATATGGAGAAAATTCTGTTATTATATCATTAATTATTGATTATATATAATTTCAATTATCATCATCATTATCAATATTAATACATAATAAAATATATCATCATTTTCAATTATTATCACATTATTGCAATTATATCATCATTATTGCTAATTATTATATTATTATTAATTATGCAGAAATATAATAATATTAATTTTGCAAAACTAATACATAAATAACAATAAAAATAATAATATTAAAATAAAATAATAATATAATAACGATATAATAATATATAATAATAATAATATAATAATAATATAATAATAATAATAATTATAATAATATTAATAATAATAATAATAATTACTAATAATAATATAATGATTAATAGAATATAATTTTAATACATTAATATTATATAGATGAAAATTATATATATTAATATCATCAATGTTATCAAATTCATCTTTATCTCACTTTATCCTCATTATTTTTATGATTATACGTTTTTTGAATTATTATCATATTATTCCCTAATAATTATCAAATCGTCAGAAATCGAAAAATCAGTTTGGAGTATAATCATAAGCTATATTGCTAGATTTTGCCCTATTTCGACTTTTAGAATTATTTTCTTTTACACTATTTTATTATATGAGACAATTCTGTTATTTCATCATTATATCATTATTACATAATATTATCATCTATATATCATTTGCAATTATACTATATAATGATATAATCATTATTGCAATTAATTTTCATCATATTGCATTATAATATATTGCAATTATGCAGTTAAATATATAATTTTGAATATATAATAACAACAACAATAATAATAGAAATAACAATAATAATATTAATAACGATATTAAAATAATAATAATAATAATGATAATAATAATGATAATAATAATAATAATAATAATAATAATAATAATAATAATAATAATAATAATAATAATAATAATAATAATAATAATAATAATAATAATAACAATAATAATAATAATAATAATAATAATAGTAATAATAATAATAATGATAATATTGATAATATTAATAATCATCAAATGTTATCAAAATTCTCTTTATTTTCACTTTTATACTCATTATTGTCATGTTTAATACGATTTTGGTAATTATTATCATTATTACCCTAATTATTGCCAAAATCATCAGAGAAATCGAAAAAACGTCATTATGGAGTATACTCTCATAAGGCAATATTTCGCTTGATTTTGCCGCTTTTTCGACTTTTGGGAATTATTTTCTTTTACCTTTTTTTTTATTATATATGGAGACAATTCCTGTTATTATCATCATTATTATCATGATTATCATCAATATTATCATTATCATCATCATTATCATCATTTTCATCATTATTGCAATTATTATCATCATTATTGCAATTATTATCATCATTATTGCAATTATTATCATTATTATTGCAATTATTACAGTTATGATATATAATTTTGCAACTATACTAATAACAACAACAATAATAATAGAAATAACAATAATAATAACAATAATAGCGATATTATAATAATTATCTATATCATTATTTAAATTAATATCGTTATTACAGTAATTATAACTGTTATAATAATTATTTTTGCAATTATACTACTAGTAAAAATGATAATAATGATAATAATAATAATAATAATATTAATAATATAATAATAATAATAATAATAATAATAATAATAATAATAATAATAATAATAATAATAATAATAATAATGATAATATAGATAATATTAATAATCATCAAATGTTATCAAAATTCTCTTTATTCTCACTTTTATCCTCATTATTGTCATGATTAATACGATTTTGGTAATTATTATCATTATTACCCTAATAATTGCCAAAATCATTAGAGAAATATAAAAACCGTCATTTTGGAGTATACTCTCAAAAGGCTATATTTCGCTAGATTTTGCCGCTTTTTCGACTTTTGGGAATTATTTTCTTTTACCTTTTTTATTATATATGGAGACAATTCCTGTTATTATCATAATTATTATCATGATTATCATCAATATTTTCATGATCATCATCATTATCATCATTATCATCATTATTACAATTATTATTATCATTGTTGCAATTATTATCATCATTATTGCAACTATTATCATTATTATTGCAATTATTGCAGTTATAATATATAATTTTGACACTATACTAATAACAACAACAATAATTATAGAAATAACAATAATAATAACAATAATAACGATATTACAATAATTATCTATATCATTAATTTAATTAAAATCGTTATTACAGTAATTATTACTGTTATAATAATTACTTTTGCAATTATACTACTAGTAAAAATGATAATAATGATAATAATAACAATAATAATATTAATAATAATAATAATAATAATAATAATGATAATAATAATGATGATAATAATTATAATAATAATAATAATAATAATAATAATAATAATAATAATAATAATAATAATAATAATATTGATAATATTAATAATCATCAAATGTTATCAAAATTCTCTTTATTCTCACTTTTATCCTCATTATTATCATGATTAATACGATTTTGGTAATTATTATCATTATTACCCTAATAATTGCCAAAATCATCAGAGAAATCGAAAAAACGACATTTTTGAGTAGACTCTCAAAAGGCTATATTTCGCTAGATTTTGCCGCTTTTTCGACTTTTGGGAATTATTTTCTTTTACATTTTTTTATTATATATGGAGACAATTCCTGTTATTATCATCATTATTATCATGATTATCATCAATATTATCATTATCATCATCATTATCATCATTATCATCATTATTGCAATTATTATCATCATTATTGCAATTATTATCATCGTTATTGCAATTATTATCATTATTATTGTAATTATTCAGTTATAATATATAATTTTGCAACTATACTAATAACAACAAAATAATAATAGAAATAACAATAATAATAACAATAATAACGATATTATAATGATTATCTATATCATTATTTTAATTAATATCGTTAATACAGTAATTATTACTGTTATAATAATTATTTTTGCAATTATACTACTAGTAAAAATGATAATAATGATAATAATAGCAATAATAATAATAACAATAATAATAATAATAATAATAATAATAATAATAATAATAATAATAATAATAATAATAATAATAATAATAATAATAATAATAGTAATAACAATAATAATAATGATAATATTGATAATATTAATAATCGTCAAATGTTATCAAAATTCTCTTTATTCTCACTTTTATCCTCATTATTGTCATGATTAATAAGATTTTGGTAATTATTATCATTATTACTCTAATAATTGCCAAAATCATCAGAGAAATCGAAAAAACGTCATTTTGGAGTATACTCTCAAGAGGCTAGATTTCGCTAGATTTTTCCGCTTTTTCGACTTTTGGGAATTATTTTCTTTTACCTTTTTTTATTATATATGGAGACAATTCCTGTAATTATCATCATTATTATCATGATTATCATCAATATTATCATTATCATCATCATTATCATCATTATTGCAATTATTATCATCATTATTGCAATTATTATCATCATCATTGCAATTATTATCATTATTATTGCAATTATTGCAGTTATAATATATAATTTTGAAACTATACTAATAACAACAACAATAAAAATAGAAATGACAATAATAATAACAATAATAACGATATTATAATAATTATCTATATCATTATTTTAATTAATATCATTATTACAGGAATTATTACTGTTATAATAATTATTTTTGCAATTATACTACTATTAAAAATTATAATAATGATAATAATAACAATAATAATATTAATAACGATATTATAATAATAATAATAATAATGATAATAATTATGATAATAATAATAATAATAATAATAATAATAATAATAATAATAATAATAACAATAACAATAATAATAATAACAATAATAATAATAATAATAATAATAATAATAATAATAATAATATTGATAATTATTAATAATCATCAAATGTTATCAAAATTCTCTTTATTCTCACTTTTCTCCTCATTATTGTCATGATTAATACGATTTTGGTAATTATTATCATTATTACCCAAATAATTGCCAAAATCATCAGAGAAATCGAAAACTCGTCATTTGGGAGTATACTCTCAAAAGGCTGTATTTCGCTTGGTTTTTTCCGCTTTTTCGACTTTTGGGAATTATTTTCTTTTACCTGTTATTATCATTATTATTATCATGATTATCATCAATATTATCATTATCATCATCATTATCATCAATATCATCATTATTGCAATTATTATCATCATTTTTGCAAATATTATCATCATTATTGCAATTAATATCATTATTATTGCAATTATTGCAGTTATAATATATAATTTTGCAAACTATAAAAAAA
>NW_023657867.1:63180-68180 GCF_015228065.2 Penaeus monodon
TAAAATTATCACTATATTACAAATATAAAATAACATTATTAAAAAATTATCTATATTCATTATTATTATTTTTATTCCCAAATTTTTCAGTTATAATATTATTTTTAATAATAATAATAATAATATAATATAAATAATAAATAAATAAAATAAAAAAATTAAAAATAATTTAAAATAAAAAAATTATAAAATTTTAATTTAATTTATCTTAAAATTAAAATAATAATTTTTAATAATATATTAATTAAAAAATTGAAAAATAAAAAGAAATGAAAATTTATTCAAAATTCAAAATTTTTCCCATTTTCCTTTTTCATGTGAATTTTTTTTGTAATTTTTATTATATATACCCCAAAAATTTTTTAAAAATCATCAAAATGAAAACACAATATTTTATATCTCATCAATATGTCATTTTTGGGAATTTTTCACTTTTGGGAATATTTTCTTTTCAATTATTTTATTATTTTCAATTTGATTATTAAAATTTAAAATTTTTCAATATCATCAAAACATTATATAAAAAGATAAAAGAAAATCATTATATCAATTAATAAATTTTCATATATTAAAATTTTTCTTATTATTGAATTATTCTTTTTAATATTAATTTTGCAATATACTAATAAAAAAATAATAATGAAAAAATAAAATAATAATTTAAAAACGATATTATAATAATAATAAAAATAAAATTAAATTTAAAAATGTATATATAATTAAAATTTAATAATAATAATTTTAATTAAAAATAATATAAAATATAAAATATAATAATAAAAATAATAATAAAATATAATAATAATAATAATAATAATAATAATATAATAATAATTAAATAAAATAATACAAATTAAAAAAATTAATAATTTTAAAATATCATAATTAATAAATTTTAATTAAAAATAAATTTTTAATAATAATAAAATATAAAAAATGAAAAAAATTTTATAAACTTTCAAAACTTTTTTCTAATTTTTCCCACTTTTTCGATTTTGGAATTATTTCTTTTTTTTTATTTTTGGAAACCCCTTTTTTTCACAAAATATCAAAAATCAAATATTTATTACTCTCACAAGCTATTTTTGCAATTTCCTTTTTCATTTTTTATATTATTTCTTTTATCATTATTATTGAATATTGAGACAATTTATTTTTCAATATTACTTATTACAACAATAATATAGATACATAATATACAATTAAAAACATATTTAAAATTTTTATCATTCATTATTTTATTTAAAATCTTTTTATTACATAATATTCGTTATAATAATTTTTTTTGCAAATTATACTATAAAAAAAATAAAAATGAAATAAAAAATAATAAAATAATAACGATATTATAATAAATAATACTAATATATTTAATTAATATATTTAAAAATATATATTAAAAATAATGATTTAATTATAATATAAAAATAATAATATAATAATAACAAAAATAATATAATAATATATAATAATAATAATAATAAAATAATAATATAATAATAATAATAATAATAATAATAATAATAATAATATAATAATAATAATAATTATTAAAAATAAAATCATAAATATCAAATCTTTTAAAATTTTTTATTATTAAATTTTAAAAATTTTAATTTTCTAATTTTTAATAAAATTAAAATAAAAAGAAATAAAAATGTATTTGGATTTTATCTCAAAACAAAATTTTTTTTGTTTTCCCTTTTTTTCATTTTGTATGTTTTTACTATTTTAAATTATATATAAAAACCCCATTAAAATCATCAAAATTACATAAATTCATTTTTATCTCATAAATCATTTTCATATTTTGCCTTTTTTCATCTATTGGAATTATTTTCTTTTTTTTTTTAATTATTATATCATTCATTAAATTTTATCATTATATTACAATTTATGCATTATCATATATAAATTTTCATATAATCCAATATATAAATCAATAATAATACATTACATATTATTAATTATCTATATATTATTTCAATTAATTATCTTATTATAATTATTCGTTATGATATTAATTTTTGCAATATATAAATTAAAAAAAATAATAATGAAATAAAATAATATAAAATTTAAAAACGATATTATAATAATATATATAATATTAAATTTTAAAAATATTATAAAAATTAAAAATATAATAATATTTTTAAAAATAATAAAAAATAAAAATGATAATAAAAATTAATAATATAATAACAATAATTTAAAAAATAAATAATAATAATAATAATAATAATAATAATAATAAAATAATAATAATGATAATATTTATAATATTAATAATCATCAAATGTTATCAAAATTCTCTTTATTCTCACTTGTATCCTCATTATTGTCATGATAATACGATTTTTGTAATTATTATCATTTTTAACCCTAATAATTGCCAAAATCTTAGAGAAAATTTTAAAAAACCCTCATTTTGGGAGTATACTCTCAAAAGGATATTTTCGCTAGATTTTACAGCTTTTTTGACTTTGGGAATTTTTTTCTTTTACCTTTTTTTTTTAAATATGGAACATTCTGTTATTATCATAATTATTATCATGATTACATCAATATTATCATTATCATCATATTATCATCATTATCTCATTATTGCAATTATTATTATCATTGTTGCAATTATTATCATCAAATTTTTGCAATTATTATCATTATTATTTCAATTATTGCAGTTATAAATATAATTTGACACTATACTAAAACAACAAACAATATAATAGAAAAAACAATAATAATAAAAATAATAACGATATTACAATAATTTAAATTTTATCATTAATTTAATTAAAATCGTTTTACAGTAATTATTACGTTATAATAATTATTTGCAATATACTACTAGTAAAAATGATAATAATATAATAATAACAATAATAAAAAATATTTTAACGATATTAAATAATAAATAAAAATAATGATAATAATAATGATAATAAAAAATAATAATAATAATAATAATAATAATAATAAAAAATATAATAATAATAATAAAATAATAACAATAATAATAATAATAAATAATATAATAATATAGTAAAAAATAATAATAAGATGATAATATGATAATATTATAATCTCAAATGTTATAAAATTCCTTTATTCTCACTTTTTCCCATTATTACATATTTATCGATTTTTGGGATTATTATCATATTACGAAATAATTGCCAAAATCATCAGAGAAATCGAAAAAATGACAATTTTGAGTAGACTCTCAAAAGGCTATATTTCGCTGATTTTGCGCTTTTTCGATTTTGGAATTATTTTCTTTTACCTTTTTTTTTATTATAAATGGAACAATCCTGTTATTTTCAAATTATATCAGATTATCATCAATATTTTCATTATCATCATCATTATCATCATTAAACATCATTATTGCAATTATTATCACATTATTTCAATTATCATCTTTTGCAATTATTATCATATTATTGTTATTATTTCAATTATAATTATAAATTTTGCAACTATACTAATAAACACAACAATAATAACAGAATAAGAAAAATAATAACAATAATACGATATTATAATAATTTTCTAATCATTATTTTAATTAAAATCGTTATTAAATAATTATTACCGTATGATAATTATTTTGCAATTATACTACTAGTAAAAATGATAATAATGATAATAATAACAATAATAATATTAAAAACGATATTTAATAATAAAAATAATAATGATAATAATAATGATAATAATTTAAAAATAACAATAATAAAATAAAAAATAAAACAATAATAATAATAATACAATAATAATAATAATAATAAAAATAATTATTAAAAAAAAATATAATAATAATAATATAATAATAATAAATAATAAAAATTAAAAATAATAATAACAATATAAAAATGATAATATTTATTATATTAATTTTCCCAAATGTTATCAAAATTCTCTTTATTCTCACTTTTATCCTCATTATTGTCAATTAATACGATTTTGGTAATTATTATCATTTAACCCAATAATTGCCAAAATATCAGAGAAATCGAAAAAAAACTCATGCAGTATCTTCAAAAGGCTATATTTCGCTAGATTTTGCCGCTTTTTCGAAATTTGGAAAATTTTTTTCTTTTACTTTTTTATATATATGGAGAAAATTCCTGTTATTATCATCATTAATATCATGATTATCATCAATATTATCATTATCATCATCATTATCATCATTATCATCATTATAGCAATTATTATCATCATTGTTGCAATTATTATCATCATTATTGCAATATTAAACATCATTATTTCAATTATTATCATTTTATTGCAATTATTTCAGTTATAATAATAATTGAACTATATAATAACAACAACAATAATAATAGAAATAACAATAATAATAACAATAATAACGATATTATAATAATAAACTATATCATTATTTTAATAATATCGTTTTTACAGTAATATTTCTGTTATAATAATTATTTTTGTAATTATACTATAGTAAAAAATGATAATAATATAATATAACAATAATAATATTAAAAACGATATTATAATAATAATAAATAAAAAGATTTAAAAATAATATTAAAATAAATAATAATAATAATAATAATAACAATAATAAAAATAATAGTAAAAATAATTAATAATAATAATAAAAATAATAATAA
Source organism: Penaeus monodon (assembly GCF_015228065.2). Lineage (NCBI taxonomy): Eukaryota > Metazoa > Arthropoda > Malacostraca > Decapoda > Penaeidae > Penaeus > Penaeus monodon. The sequence continues at coordinate 67,833 of NW_023657867.1, forward strand.
TTAATGAAAGATTATATTGATAATATTAATAATCATCAAATGTTATCAAATCTCTTTATTCTCACTTTTATCCTCATTATTTTTATGATTAATACGTTTTTGAATTATTATCAATACCCAAAATACCAAAATCGCAGAGAAACGAAAAACGTCAGTTTGGAGATACTCTCATAAGGGTTATTTTCTAGATTTTTTCCCCTTTTCGACTTTTAGGAATTTTTTTCTTTAACCTTTTTATTATATATGAGACAATTCTGTATTTTCAAACATTTATTAAACAATTTTTATCATCAATATTTCAATTATCATCATCATTATCATCATTAAATTTCAATATATCATCATTAT